>NW_024426996.1:73055511-73099209 GCF_017311325.1 Ursus maritimus
CCCCCCCCCCCCCCCCGCCCGCCCAAAGCAGCCTTTCTTTCTATTCATTCAAGTATTTATACTCTGAGTAATGACTGGGTTAGGGGAAGAGCGTCACCTGCACCACTGGGATCCCTTACCCGTAGTCCTCCCTCTGCCTTGGGACCTTGCTTCTACCCCAAACCCTGCCTCAACAATTGTCCTGGCTTTGTACTGGAGAGACAAGAGAGGCTGGCAGGTGGGCATTTCTCATCCTGCAAACCATAGCCACCCATCCTTTTGTCCTTCCGTCCTAGAATAAAAGAGTTCTTCCTCCCTTCCTTCACTCAGGGCTAGAGACAGACTTTGCAAGGCCCGGGACAAAATGAAAACCCAGGCAGGGAAGTCAATCTCCCCCTCCTCCAATGGCCCACTGTATCAATTCACAGCGGCCGGATGACCCCCAGGGGATTGGAACCTCCATGGTGGACTCATTTAATACCTGATGGGGTGGGCGAGGGACCTTGCCTGTGTTTGTCCACTGAGCAAGCCTGGCGTTGCCAGCCTGGGTCAGAGCTGGCCAAGCCCTGCCCAGCCCCAAGATGCTATGGGGCACATCCCTGCTAGGACAAGGGGGTGATGGCCAGTGTGGCTTTCCCTGCCCACACAACTTGCTCTCTGCCTTGCGTGGTGGGTGAACATGTTTTGGGGTGGGTGAGGGTACACGGGAGGCACCCGGGACCCCAGCAGGCCTCTCTGAGTCCATTGCAGGCAGGTGAGACAGTTTGCCGAGGCTCCATGCCCCTCACACATGCTCCACTTGCAAAACAGAAAATCAAAGATAAAAGTATCAGGAATTTTAAGACAGCAACTGCAGAGCTTTACACCTGCTCACTGAATTGGTCCTGACCCTACGTCTCCTCTGGGAACTACCCTCTCACCAATCCTCCACGAGGGTGCTGGGCCAGCGACGCCTCTTCTCCTGGACTGCGCTCCATCCCTCGGCACTGACTCTTCACCCTTGGACTGTACGCTCAACTTCCACCTATTATTCTGATGCTTGTCCTCCTTTTCTCCACATTTTTCTTTTGATCACCCTCTTTCCACAGGCAGGCTTCTTGAAAGGGGTCAGCAGTCACTGGGTGTCTCTCATGCACCTTACTCGCCGGCGATGAGGCGAGCTCTTCCCTGCTCCACTGAAAGTCCCCTTGCAAAGGTCATTGTCAGACTCCCAATCACTCAACCCAGAGGTCAGATTTTCAGGTTTTTATCTTCTCCCACTAAAGATGTGGTATTTGATAACATTGATGTTGCCCCCTCTTGGGACCCACTCTTCAGTGTATTCTCTCTCAGTCCTGGAGGTAAGAAGTCTCAAATCAAGATGCTGGCAGGGCCAGGCCTCTCCACAAAGCCTCTGGGGGAAGACCACACCTTGCCTCTTTCAGCTTCCGGTGGTCTCAGGCGTCCACGGGCTGTGGCGTCACCACTCCGATCTCTGCCTCTGTCTCCACCCGGCCAGCTTCCCTGCCTGGCCCTGTTTCTTTGCATGGCAGTCTTTTTATAAGGACACCAGTCCCATTGGATTAAGCACCCACCCGACTCCAGTGTGACCTCATCTTAACTAATCACATGAGTAGGGACCCTATTTCTACATAAGGTCCCCTTCTGAGATGTTGAGAGCTTCCAACTTCATTTGAAGCCCTAACATTTCATAAAAGTAAAATTATATTGATAAAAAATGCACACCATTGAATTTGTCGGCTTCAGGGTACTCATCTGTATAATGGGTATGATAAAGAGCGAATCAGATAGTGACTATGGGAGCTGTTATGGACTCAAGCACGCCTCCCGAGTATGAGGGTTTATCATGATTCTGAATACGATCCCCTCTCATTTTTTGTGACTGCTGGGCTGTGCATCCTCAGACGCACTGGATTCTCCACTCTTGGTGTGAAAAGTACTAACTAGGTGCCGTAGCACACACCAGGGCTTTGCTTCTTCCAGAATGTCTTGGCAACCCATGTTTCTTAACTCTATGTTCCCTCAGCCAGTGGGTACTGCAGGGCTGTGAAAAGGGGTGAGATTTTATGCCAAATGGAAGGGCATGTTGGAGGAACAGTGGAGAAGGCGAGCTTTAGGACCAGGGCTGTGGGGGGTTGGGGGTTCACGAACCCATGGTGGCGTGCTCCTTGCCTCCACTCACCTCCTGCTCTCTCAGCTGGAGCCACTTGACCAGTCAGTCTGCTTTTGGTCCTTGGAACTGTCAGGCTTTTAGACAGTTGAATTTGAGGTGTTTCAGGAGTCCGAATCAAGAAAGCCTTCCTGACCTTGCCAGGAATAAGCCCTGCCTCATGGCTGTGACAATAACTTAGTCATCAGCCTCTCGTACCCAGAGCCTGTCACTATACCCCTTTCCAAAATTACTTTCCTCTCGGCCTGGCTGGGGAGCCTGAACTCCACCGTGATTCCTACTTGAGTTAAAGCACCGAACTGCCTTGTTAAGTAGCAAGCCAGAGGAAGACAAGCTTCACCAGCCACAGAGCCCACAGCTTGCTCAGTTCAGCTCGTGATCCGGCAGAGTCTATGTAGGACGGCAACATCTGTGCAAAGTGTCCCACGGAGCAATAATCGAAATGGACCTTGGGGGAGAGGCCGTCTGGTAGCCCACGGACTAGGGCAGGAAAACGGAGCTTCAGCTCCCGGTGGTATCACTAACTGATGACTTCAATCTTTATCTTCGTTTTCTTATCTGTAGAACAGAGATTGTCCCACGTGAGTGAAGCTCAGCAAGCAGTGAAAAGGAATAAATGAGACTCAGGAGGCAAGGGGCTCATAGAGTGGCTGGCATGTGCTGGGAACATGAACACCAAGTCCCACACTATGGAGCTGCGCGTGGAAAGCATGTAGGAGTCCTTTTAAGTGGAACGAAGCGGAAGTAGACCCATTGTTCTGCCTTTTTCTCCCCTATCCCATCCCTTCATTCCTTTGTAGCCTCGCTCTGCTGCTGACCCTGCACCCGCATGGAAATAGGCTCGCTGGTACAACTGGGTTTTTGGTTGGCTTATTACAAGGAAGACTTTTCTGTGGCCAGAGCTGCCCGGAGGTGGAGTGGAATGCCTCCCAAGATGCTTACTATTATAGGGGATGTGTGAGCAAGAGCCTGGATAACCACTTGGCAGGAATGTCCGTTTTTAATTATTTATTCAACAAATATTTACTGTATACTCACTATATACCAGGCATTGTATTAAGCACTGCAGAAACAAAAATAAATAAATCTTGTGGGTCTAAAACTTTAGCTGGAATTTTAGGCTGGCATTACAGCTAACTACTAGGCACACATCGTGCTCTTCGTTGGAGCTGTGCCTCTTTTTATGCCTCTTTCCACCTTCAACTATGTTCATGGCCTCGTGCAGGCATCCCTCTGTCTAGAAAGTCTCATCCAAATTGCACTGGTTTGGGTTCAGTCCCTTTGTGCGTCTGGGTACCTGGCTTTATCATCGTATACCCTAATTCTTGACACTCTATAGATTCTCTGAGGCTCATGGCGATAATATTTTATTAATCTTAGTATCTCAACAGTTAGCACAGTGCTTGGCATCAGGGAGATGTACAAATTGCATCTGTTGCTTCAGTGTGAAATAAGACTATACCTACCCAGACAATGGGCACATTAAGGAGGTTATTTTTTCCCTTTAAGTAATTTCTGAAATTATAAAATCAATACATGTTCCATAGAGATTTGAAAAATCCAGCATCAAGAGAGGATTAAGAAAATAAAAATGTATTTGCTATCTAACCACCCAAACACACTGATAGCATATTCTTCTGACTTTATATTTTATAGTTTTTTGTAATACACTTTAAAGACTATTATATATTAGTTAATATTTTGTTATGTGCAGTAATAGAAAAACCTCCAAACATCAATAGGTTAACACAATAAAATTTTATTTCTCCCTTATGTAAAGTTCAAATGGCTGTTTCTTTTCTTTTTTTTTCTTATTTTTTTATAATAATTTTTTATTATGTTATGTTAGTCACCATACGATACATCCCTAGTTTTTGATATAATGTTCCATGATTCATTACTTGCATATAACACCCAGTGCACCATGCAATACGTGCCCTCTTTAATACCCATCACCAGTCTATCCCAATCCCCCACCCCCCTCCCCTCTGAAGCCCTCAGTTTGTTTCCCAGAGTCCATAGTCTCTCATGGTTCATTCCTCCTTCTGTTTACCCCCCTTTATTCTTCCCTTTCTTTTCCTACCAATCTTCCTATTTCTTATGTTCCATAAATGAGTGAAACCATATGATAATTGTCTTTCTATGCTTGACTTATTTCACTTAGCATAATCTCCTCCAGTGCCATCCATGTTGCTGCAAATGTTGTGAAATCGTTCTTTTTGATGGCTGAGCAATATTCATCAAATGGCTGTTTCTGACTGGGGCTATGTCTCCTCCCAGTGATGATGCAGAGGCCTGGGCTCCTGCCATCTTGTGGCTCTGCCATCTTTGGCCTTGGGCTTCCAAAAATGTTGACTTGGGGAGAAAGGGCTGGAGGATCTTTAAGGGAACTTTTTATAGGAAGACCTGGAAGCCACACCACTTTCTCTTATAGTTCCTTATCTAAAACATCGTTGTAATTTAGTATTATCTTAAGTATTACGCAATAACTTAGTAATGAGGTCACAACTAACTCCAAGAAGGGCTGAGCAATGTAGTATGGTTGTGAGCCCAGAAAAAAGACAGGGGCTTAATGAACTTGCAGCAGCCCTTCCACAAATTCAAATGCCTTTTTAAAAAAATATGTATTTATTTATTTGAGTGAGAGAGAGCATGCGCACATGTGCAAACAAGGGAGAGGGGAGAGGGACAGAAGGAGAGAGAGAATCTCCAGCAGACTCCCTGCTGAGCACAGAGCCTGACATGAAGCTCCATCTCAAAGACCCTGAGATCATGACCTGAGCTGAAATCAAAAGTCCAGTGCTTAACCAACTGAGCCACCCAGGTGCCCCCCAAATGCCTTCCTAACACATATTTTATAGATTATATTTTCACTAAAAATAATCCTAATCCTTTCCTGTATCACTACATAATCTTTCAAAACAGTGGATAAATATTATGTTCCTATGTTACAGATGAGGGTGGTGGAGGCAAATCCCGAGGCCCCCAGCCAATATACAGCAATGCTGGTCCTCAGCGCTCCTCTCCAGATTTCTTTTAGAGTGCTCTGTAAGGACATGCATCCAGATACGCAAGGGGAAGATGGCTAATAAAACCCTTGTCGTTGGAAACTGGGAAGATAATCCTGCGAGTATCTTGAAGCTTGATTAAGAATGACCAGCGCTCAGATGTTTCATACCAGATATGTACTTATGAGACAGAAAAAAAATAAACCCCAACCTCTCAACAAAATGCGGTATGGATGAGGCTTGGTGGATTGGGAGTGTTTAGATTGCTCATCACTTAGAGTAAGTGGGTGGTTTGGCCCATGGCCACTGTTCTTTGAGTTAGCTTTGACCCTTGACAACTTAGTGGCGTGACTGGCTAGCGTGCAAGACCATTCAACCCATCCCGAGACTCCCAAGAGGAGAGAACTGGCCCCACCTGCTTGTGAATAACAACACTGATTCTTGGAAGCAAGAACATGTTTTGTTAGGCTGCTGATTTCTCTTTTCCATAATATCTCATCGAGGGTCATGGGTTCTTGAGGTGTGAAACTAACTGGGAAGATTCAGAATTCGGCTAATACCTATTTGCTGGATTCTGAGGCTATATAAGGCTTGCGGAAGCCAAGAACATGTTTATCAACAGACAGAGCAAAGTTTCATTTCTCCTGTAAAATGACCCCTCGATGTGATATATGTATATTGAGTGCCCTGCTGTGACTAAGAGCTATCTAAAAAAGAAAAAATATAGCCACCTCCTGAAGCATGTATAAATTGCTTTTTTAGACCCTATAAAATTTTAGCTAGCACCAAACATAGAACTTCATTCATCATCCTGCAAGTGAGGACTGCCAAGGGAAGCCGGCTCTTCCTGAGCCGAAAGTGGCAGCACTCCAGGATTGGCAGGAACCAAATGAATCATTTCCTGCTTTTAGTTTTAGATAAATAATCAGAAAAGATTGTCTAGATTATGATCCAAAAGCCATTTTTCATAGCTCTGAGGATCCAGAATGCTTAACTTCATGTGGAAGCCCCATTTTCTAATGATTTTATTGCACAGTATGGAAGAGAAGGCGGTCAAACCCACCGAGGCCAAGCTACACCTTTAATGCAGTGAAGACTTACGATCTCAGTGTGGTGAGTATATTCAGCCCATCTTTTTATTTCCGTATTTTGATGCTTTGCTCTCTGGGGCCTTGCTGACCCTGGAGGGATGGCCCCTCTCAGGGTTAACTGATTCCTAGAGACAGTAAATAGCTCAGCTGGGAGTGTGCTTCTATATGGAGACTGGTCCATCTAGAGCTCAGACCCCTAACCACCTCCTCTGTCTGGCTCTCACACTCTGGGCCACCGTTGCCCTGCCCTAATCCCCCCAAGGTCACGTATCAGAGAGTTAGGGGCAGTGCTTGTGCTCCAGGGCCCGCTGCAGTGATTCAAACTAGCCAATCCTCAGTCTACTAACTCTTCTTACCTGGTCTTTCCTGTGGAAACCACAGCAGAGGCTTCTTGCCATGTTTTCCTGCTCCCTCTACCTCTCTTCCCACCCTGTGCGACACCCCCCCCCCATGCCATTGCCTGCCCCCACCTCTTTGGATCTGTTACTGTGACAAATTCTCTTTTCAGTGGCAGTTGTCTCCATATCTGTTGGCCTGGCCATACCTGGCCATATTCTTATAACAACGAAATCTACATTTTAAGAGAGTGAAGTGAAAGAGAAAGAAAATAAGAGTCAAGGGCTGGGGTTCCAGTCCTGATTCTGTCAACTCCTTTCCTGGGGAATCTGGGACAAATCTAATTTCTCTAGGCCTCAGTTTCTTGTCCTTAAAATGAGGAGGCTTGTCCTTAAAATGAGGAGGAGGATGTCTCCAGACGAACCCTGAAATTTCTTCGGATGTTCAAATTCTAGGAGTTTATTTCTTCAGCATGTGATAGGTTACTTTTTATGCAGACTTCCAAAGGATGTGATTTCTTCATCAGGCATTTGCTGAGTACCTGTTATTTGAAGAGCACTGAGCACTGAACTAGGGACTAGGGGTCCAAAGATGGGTAAGAAAAACTTCTGGGTTTCAAATGCGTAGTGCTACTCTCACATCTATGGTGATGGCTATAGAGGTCCAAGAAGCACCCCACCGGCTCTCCTGAGGTCTGCTATACCCCAAAGGCACTGGAGAGCTTTCAAGTTAAAAGATTAAACATCAGCTGAGAAAATACAGAATTAAAATTAGATATATAGACCAGATATGATGATGAAATCTCCCCCCCACCCCCCCACCAGGTCCCTTTCCATTGTATGTGTGCAGACATTCATAAATTGCATAGTCAAGCAAGAGGAAAGGGGGTCACGTGGCCCCAGAGGTTTCCATATTTCTAAGCTTCTGTCCGATCTTAGAAGTTTCTTAATTATTGCCCCTCTGTGAGCGGACTCATTCATCGCTCAAGCACTCCAGGTTCCTTGTGGAAATGCTTCTCAACCCCTGGCACCTTTCTCCACCCCTTCGCATCCACAGAATATCCCATGCTCTGTCAACGCTGTAAGGGAGGACATTTTTGGGGGATTTCTGGTTTCTGTTTTGTTTTGTTGGCCAGAAGAGGACAAATTCCATTCTGAATTCCACTTTCCAGAGTTTCCACCCCTTGCGTGCCCCTCCTCTTGATTCTGTTTTCTTTATCTTCTGTGGCCTCCCCACCGGTGTTAGCCACAGTTAAAACTTTCTGTTGCTGTCTCGCTGGGATTTCGCTGTTCCCTCTTTTCAAGTATACTTTCCTATGCTGTAAGTAGGGATAATATTTTCAAAAAATATTAAAACAAGGTATTTTTCCTTCCCCATAAACTATGTGGCCTAGCAATTCCATCTGTGTAATGAATCAATGCCATTCATTGCTTTGGGGAGATTGTGGCTGCCGACATGGACAAAGAATTCATTGCTCGATTTTGAGTTTCGTACTAGAGGTTTTTTTAAAGTACATAGAGAGATAGTAGTTCTGTTGGCCTATTTCTTGTGGAGAGAGAAGAGGGTTTTTTTTTCTTTAAATTTTCCCAAATTTCCATTTACTTATTAAAAAAATATAAGAAATCAGAGTATCTGAGCTTTATTTGCCCTTCGCCGTTGTGTAGAGAAGACAAGGAGGATTGTGTAAGTTTGTTTCAAACAGGAAGGGAAAGCCTCTGCTGATGTGATGGGGGAGAGCCAGGCGGCCAGGAAGAAGACGCTGTCTGCCTTGCTGAGAGCGATCTGGAGTCTTTGCTCTCTGGATCGCTGCTCGCGTTGGGGACCATGCTGGACATATCACCGACAGGCTGAGGCAGAAGCAGAAAGTGGGGGAGGGCTTGCTTCTGAAATTCTGGAAGGAGAATGTTTGAGTGTCCACCATACAGAAAAGGTGACCGGAGTGGAGCAACAGTGGGGTTTGGCAGAAGCCGGACAGGGGATTGTCAAGGGCACCTTCAGTTCTCCTCAAAGACTGCAAGTGACGTGGAAGGAATCTACATTTTCCAAGGTGACCCTGTGTGGGACAAAGAAGGTACTCTGTAAACAAGCTGCAGGATGGACAAGCCCAAGGAACCCAGCCAGCTGGACAAGGCAGTGGTGTCAGAGGGCCCACCTTGTCAGCAAGAGCAGAGATAGAGAGCCCAGCATCTGGGGAAGGTGGCTGGGCTTCCGGGGGCGCTCACCCTAGAGGAGCAGCAGGTCCTCCCGCTGCAGAAGCGCTGAGGGCACAGGCCAGGCCTTAGAATTTCAAATGACTGCAAACCAGGAAGTATGAACTTCCCTTAAACCAGAGGTTAGCAGGAGCCAGCAAAGAGGGATAATGCACAGCCCAGACACTCTTCTCTTGCTTTCATATTTTCACGGAGTTTCTTCTGGCATCCAGCTAGATGGAGAGGTGGGAGGCAGAAGAACCGTAGGGGAGAAGCATTAAAATCTGAGCATTTACCCTGAAGAGTTCAAGTTTACCGACAAGACACTTGTCGTATGTTCGTTAGTTGGCTATCTCGCCGCACAAATACTTTTAATCAATCTTGCACTTAGTGAGAGGGTCTGAAAAAGCATGTGAACATCCACGTCCATACCTCCAGTTGTAATGAGACCGTACGGTCCAAGGTCGTCATTCTACAGGCATGAAGACCAGAGGCGTGACTTGTCTGTGCTACGGGGCTAGTTCACCCCAAGGCAGGACTAGACCCATGTCCTGAGGAAGTCAGGAGGGCCTGAGAATCTCTCCATGACACTGACCCCTTGGAAATATTATACGTGTTCATTTTGGTTATGGCAGGCCTGCTATCGTTCTTAAAAGATTTTATGAATTCTTAGAATGTCTTTTTTTCTTGCAATGTTTTATAATGTCTCCCCCAGTTTTAGTCTTTTAGACATAGCTAAAATGAAAACATTTTATTATCACAGTGCTTTTCAAAGTGTGGTCACCAGATCTGTAACATTGGCAGAATATGGGAATATGCCAGAAATTAAAGTTCTTAAGTCCCATCCTAGGCCTACTGAATCAGAAACCCTGGTGATAGGTCCAGAAGTCTATGACTGATTGATTGACTTTAAAAGGTTTTATTTATTTATTTATTTATTTATTTATTTATTTGAGAGACAGAGAGAGAAGGAGAGAGTGCGTGAATGGGTGAGGGGCAGAGGGAGAAGCAGACTCCCTGCTGAGCAGGGAGCCTGGTGTGGGGCTCGATCCCAGGACACCGGGATCATGACCTGAGCCGAAGGCAGCCCCTTAACCGACTGAGCCACCCAGGCGCCCCCAGAAGTCTGTGTTTTAACAAGCCTTCCAGGTGATTCTGATGTATGAGAAAGCTTGAAAGCCCACAATATTATCGTACTGTAATTAGCCATAGATCCAGAAATTTATCTATGACTTCTTAGTAAGGCTCCGATATAAAATTCACGTGCATACCTTTGAAATAGAGGTATGGCTGCCGCTAAATTCAGTAGATTCTATCCCTTTCCTCAAAACTCATAGAAAGCATAAAAAAAGGTAAAACAGGGCAAAGACAAGCAGCTTCTGTGGAAGCATATATGCTGTGTGTTGGTAAATGTGATGGGATCAAGGGAGGTGCAGAGCTAAGACGCATTTGCTCTCATACTTTATGAGCAAGACGCAGATTTCCTTAGACACAGGTGTCCAAATCTTGGAAAATCCAGCCAGCGATCTCATGAGTGCGGTCAGCCACAGAGCTGGGGATGGAGAATGCCCCTGATTGACCCTGATGCAGCAGCAGGACATAGACCAAGACAAAAGCTCACCCTCCAGCTGGTAGTACTGAATCAGTTCTATAGAATGTTAGCAAATGAGAATGGTGAGAGAGAAAAACAAAACCGGGAAGGGGGACAGAGAGTACCAGGGGTGAGGGATTACCAAAATTATGCATTGAATGATCAATGGTGTTGTCTTTGTCTTTTGGGGATGTTCTTAACAACAGAACTTTATTTCTCCTGATTCTGGAGGCCGTGAGTCTGAGGTTGGATGAGGGCTCTCTTCCTGCTCACAGACTTATCCTTGTGTGGTCACATTGCAGAAGGGGCTGGAGAACTCCCTTTTTATGAGTGCTAATTCCATTCATGAGGACTTCACCGTCAGGACCTAAGCAGCCCCCAAAAGCCCACCTTCGAATGCCATCGCATCGGACAGAAAGATTTCAACATAGGAATTTGTGTGTTGAGGGGTGGGGAGGGCATAAACATTCAGATCATAGCAAAGTCCTCACTATAGAGGTGTTATTTGAATAAAGATGGGGAGAAGATGAGGGAATGAGCTATGTGGACCTCTGGGCAAGAGTGAACCACAAACGCAAATGGCCTGTGGTGTGAGTGTGCCTGGTGTGTTTGAGATGCTACAAGGAGGCCAGTGGGACCAGGCGGCATGAGTGAGGACAGAGTTGGAATAAGTCGCAGAAATGTTAGTGGTACGGTAAGGACATTGGCACATACTGAGTTCTGTGGGTCCCCCAGAGGGTTCTGAGCAGAAGACATGATATAGCTACTGGGTGGAGCAGAGACCAGGGCAACAATGCAGGTGAGAGGTAATGGTGTCAGTGGAGGAGGCAATAAGAAGGGGCTGGATTCTGGAATATTCAGTCTCATCTTGAGGATGACTATTCAATTTACAACTTTTTACCATAAAAGCTCTTGATGAAGAATCCCACTTTTTACATGACTCCTTTCTTTTTTTTTTTAAATTAATTCCAGTGTAGCTGACGTGCAGTGTTGTGTTAGTTTCGGGCGTACAATACAGTGATTCAACACTTCCATACATCACTCAGCGCTCATCAAGGAAAGTGTATATTTAATCCCCTTGACTCCTTTTCTCTATTGTAATATTTTTTACTTAAAAACAGAGTAAATAAACATGTGTTAAGTAGTGATGTCGCCATATTACATTTCAGGCAAAGGCATGCCCAATAATGTGCTCAACCCAACCGTCTCTAGTCAAAGAACAGCCGATGGAAGAGTTAGAACCACAGTTCATGTTGCAGAACCGAGAACTCTCTTGTGAGTCTCTGGAGAGGTCATCCCTTCCTGACTCCTCAGTCTGCTGTGTGCCTGCTCTATTTACACGTGTTTCTGAGTCATTAATTCTTTATTCTGCCCTAGAAATGTTCGTCTGCTCTGTAAATTTATTTTTAAGCTGGACTGTAAGTCTACCAAAAGGTTGAAAAATTAATGATGAAAATAATGCTTCTAAGAGTGCAATTTCTAAACAATGATCCCCAGCACCTTGCCCACCTTCCCCACACACCATCAAGATCTCTCTTTCCCCTTTGGAGAGTTCTGTGCCCTATTTTTGCTTTACATTTCATCTACAACTGTATTTGTTTACTTTTGAATTACTTTTTATTGTTTATATAAGCATTTTAAATTAATTTTTATAAAAATAATTTAAATTTTTTTATAAGAATAATTTTAAATAATAAAAACAATTTTTTTCATCGAGGTATTTTTTTGATCTGTAAAAATTGTTTGGGTATCTTGGGTGGGTTGTAATGCCTCATAATTTTCCCATTAAAATGAATGGACATTCAAAAAATTTAGTAGCAGGGTTTTCAAGTATATATTCAAATCATTTAAAAATGCAGAGGTGTGTCTTGAAGATAGAGCCCACAGAACCGGTCCTGGTGTGTGAAAGAAGGAGAGGAGTCAGGGATGAATCCAAGGCTTGCAAACTGGAAGATTGGAGTTGACAGTAGATGAGAATAAAAAAGCTGGGAAAGGAAGGGGGGAGTGGGGAGGGAGACGAGACATAACTTCAGGGCCACAGTTATGGAAATGTTAAGTCCCAGAGATGATGGATGGATGGTAGATAGATGGTGGATGGGATGGATGGATGGATGGATGGATGGATGAATGCGATAGATAGATGGTAGATGGGATGAATGGGTGGATAGATAGATGATGGATGGATAGATGGGTAGATAGAAGATGGATGGATGGATAGAGAGATGGATAGATAGATAGGAGATAGATAAATGTTGAGTGGGCAGTTGAATCGGTAGCCTAGAGTTAAGGAAGTGGTCTACACTAGAGACATAAAGTTTGGTGTCATCACTGAATATAGATTTAATATAGATTAAAGCTATGAGTCTGGATGTAGGTAGAGAAGAACAACTCTGAATGAGCTCTAGTGCTCTCTAAAGTGAAAAGTTGAGGAGATGAGCAAGCAGCAGTGGTGAGGGAGGAGGAACCACACATGTAAAGAGTCCTGGAAAGCCAGCCAGGAAGATGTTTCTAGAAGACGGGAGTGTCCCCTATTGTAGATAGGGCAAGTGAGATGAACACTGAGGTTTAAACATCAGATCTAAAGGCACTGACATGACTTTAACAAGATAGCTTTGGAGAAGGGGTGGGGGGTGAAAGTGGATTGAGGACAAAGGAGACAGACTCAGAACTACAAATGGTATGATTCACTTGCTATGACATTCTAGAAAAGGCAGATCTAAAGGGACAGGTCACTGGTTGCCAGGCTAGGTGTGGGGGAGATATGACCACAAAGGAGAACACGGTGATTTTAGGGGGTGAGAGAGCTGTCTTATATCTTGATGTGGTAATAGTTACACGATTGTATTCATATGTTGAAACTGAGAGAAAGGTACTACAAAAAAAGTGAATTTTACTGTATGTGAATTATAAGTAAGAAATACTGTGAGTGGTCACAAAAAGGACACGATAATAGGAGTAGTGGATCTAGAAACAGTGAGTGTAGACACCTCTTTTCAGGGGTTTTGCTCTAAAGGTGAGAAGAGAAATGGGGTCAAAGCTTGAAAAGAAGGTAAACTCAAGAGGATTTTATTTTAACTAGATAAAGGATGGCTGTGGAGGAATCTGAAGGCTGCTAGGAATAATCCAATAAAGATGGGAACTTGATGGTGTGGGAGAGAGAAGGAAAAAATGCTGGAGGGAAGAACTTGAGCAGAAAAATGTGAGGTCTGGACTCAGGAAGAGAGGCTGGCCCAAGACAGTCTGTGACAACAAATGCTGGGTGGGTGGATGGGCCGGGGGCAGGGTGTACGTACAAATTCTCTTCTGACTGCTTTTATTTTCTCAAGGAAACAGCAAGCTAGAGAGGGAGGGAGGAGGTTGTTGGGGTTTGGAGGAGAAAGGAGAAGCTAGGACGCATTTGTCTTGGAGGGTGGGAGATGGGTGGCAGGAAACTGTGCTGTGATCCCCAGGGAATTGGACTAGGAATTCATGTATGTTCAGGGAACATGGTTCTATGATTTTTTCTAGCCACTGAGGAAGGGGAAAGCTGAACATAATCATGGCTGAGGCTTTGCCACGTGAGTCACCATCTAGAGAGATGGGCAAGAAGTTGAGGACAACGCGGCAGTGTGATCATGGTGACTGGCTTCTCCAGCTCCAGCTGCACTTGTCCCCTGCTGGGAACTGAATTTTGTTCTCCAAAATTCATATGCTGAAGCCCTAACTCCCCAGTGAGGCAGTGTATGGAGATGGGGCCTTTGGGTTGTAATTAGGTTTAGATGAGGTCATGAGGGTGGGTCCCTTGGGATGGGACTTGTCCCCTTACGATGAGACACACCAGAGAGCTTACGCTCTTGCCCTAAAGGCCATGTGCAGACACAGTGGGAAGGGATTGTCTGCAATCCAGGAAGGAAGCTCACCAGCAACCAAATCTGCTGCACCTCGATCTTGGGCTGCCAACCCCCCAAACTGTGGGAAGATCCATTTTTCTGCTGGTGCAGGCGCTCAGTCTATGACATTTTGCTCTGGCAGCCCAACCTGACTAAGACAGCCCCCTTCTATTTACCCAGCTTGCCAAGCATACTCCCTCTGACGACATCTGTATTTTCCTGTCCCTTTGCAGAGAACGTGTTCTAATTTGCTTACTGGCACCCCCTCCGTGTGTGTGCGCAAATGTCAGGTTTTCAGTTGGGTTTCTCCCAGTAACCCATTTAAAACTTCAGTCTCCTTGCTACCCGATACCCCTGCATTTGTTATCTTCTTTCCCTGCTTTATTTTTCTCAGAGTGTGTAAACTTTCTAACGTTCCGGATACCTTAGTCATTTAATTTTTATTATCCGCTCTTCCCCATTTGATCGTAAGCCTCACGAAGGCAGGGGTTTTTGTGTTCAGCTCGCTGCTACATCTAGAATGTCTCCAACAGTGCTTGGCGCGTCACAGGCGCTCGGTAAATATTTGTTGGGCTGGTGAATGAAGTCAGGACATTTTTACTATTTGACATTATGTCTGAATTAGAAATCAACATTCAAACATTCCACCCTGTTGTCGAGGCCTCTGCTGAATCTCGCTTTCTCTTCTTGGGTCCCGGAGCGCCCCTTGCCTCTGCGGCTCAAGTATCGTAGGTATGATTTGGGGACCAGCCCACCTCACTTCTTCAGGCTGTATATTGAGACAGTGTAATATGCGGTTCCTGTCCGGAGCGCTCATTAGAGAGAGTATAACCAGGGTTCAGTTGATTCCAATTCCATTTTCATCTGTGGTTCTTTCTTGCAATTCCAAACCTGAGGTTGACTTTGGAACATCGTCTTTCTTGAGTTCCCACAATATTTGCTCTAGACTAATGAAAAAATGAATGATCATAAATATAATTACTCTGAAGGCCTGAGGATATTTTTGGTACACTTGGAAGGAAGATGGGTTTGAAAGAAAAGCAATCGAAGGCTGAGGACTTCAGGTGTTTTTCTCAGTCGGAGCTCATGGGTACCAAAAATAAATAGCATTTCTCACCCCCTTTTATGTTCTGAACAAATGGAGAAATAAAAAAATTAGGAATATGACATCGATAGGCCAAAATATCACTTTCATTACTGGTAAGAGTTGAGAAGATAGCTTAGTGTGAGCGCGACAGAGGCCCGCACCTCGGGACAAGCTAGGCATTACTACACTACCATCACAGTGGACAGGCCTGGTCTCCACCTGGCCAGCAGGGGCGGGACTCCCTGGTGACAGCAGAGGCCACTGGCGCCCCAGTCAGTCCGCTCCAAAGAGGAATATAAGGAAGGCCATAACTATACTCGGGGAGGTCCATGGCATTATTTTTCCTGGGGAGGTAGCATTCCCCAAATTTATCTGTTCATGGAATTGTTTTGTCATGTAGAGTCTTGAGGAACTCATGAAGCAAGGAAGTCACTTGGAGAAATGCTGGTATGGGTAATTGAGGTGCCCCCCATCTAAAATATTCCATGAGATAGCACAAACATGAGCTCTCTTTGTGAAGTTCGATAGATTCCTCTCATCGGCAAACATTATCGAACCCCTATAATGTGACGGGCGCTGTGCTAGCCGTTGGGCATTAGGATAGGAGAGAGGAAGACACAAAGACAAGCCCTGGCTTTCAAAGAATCTAAAAAAGTGAGTGGGATGGATATACGAACTCTCGAGACCTTCAGTGGATGAAGTTAGAAAAGACACTCCGATGTGATGTGATGGGTGCCTCTTTTCTTTAGGTCATAGTCTGCAAGACTTGAAGAAGGATGAGAAACATTTCTTCAGTTTGTTTGTTGGCATGATCTTGACTCTTTTTTTTTTAAAGATTCTTTTATTTATTTTAGAGAGAGAAAGAGAGAGTACAAGTGGGAGGGGCAGAGGGAGAGGGAGAGAGACTCTCAAGCAGACTCCGCGCTGAGCACTCGTGGAGCTGGATGCGGGGCTTGATCTCACGTCCCCAAGATCACGACCTGAGCCAAACCAAGAGTCTGCCACCTAACTGACTGTGGCACCCAGGTACCCCGGTATGATCTTGACCCTTAAAATGGAAAGTAACATCAGAAAAAAAAAATCCAGTTATTTAGCTGTACAAGAGATTGAATTTTATTTGTTCAAGATTTTTAACAGACAAAAAAATATAATTACATGGAAACACCGAGTCACACATGGACCCAATCTTTTGCAACCTGTGGGCACAAGAAACGTGAAACAAACAAACGGACCTGAGTTCAGACCTCAGCTTCACTCATAGCAGGCTGTGTGGCTTTGGACAAATCGCTTAGCTTCTGCCAAAACTTTGCCTGCCTGTCTGTAAGATGGTGGGCATGACAGCAAGAGCCTTCTTGCCTCCCAGCTTCCTGAAGGGCGGGTAAGAGGAGGGATGTGAAATCCGAGTGTAAACTGTGATGTGCTAACACGACTACATTACTACACACTTAGGAAGTTTCCTGGGACTGTGGGGGAAGTGTCCACGGCCTTATTTCATACCCTTGATTCTGAATTTTAATACAATCTGGAAATAAACAGATAGTACTCATCTCAACCATGTTTCGTTTTCTCTCCAAAGTTTTGGGGTAAGACCCATGATTTCTGATGAGGTGCTTTTAATGTATGGATTACTTAAAAAGCATAGAGAAGATCACACTAAAATGCTCCAAGAAAAATCTTTCCTTTATGCCCGATTTTATAAAGTCAACTTTTCTTTAAATGCGTCAAGACTTAAAAACAACCCACGGACAACTAAAAAAAGGCTTCTGGAAGGAGAGATATTTTACCTGAAATATCAGCGTGAAGAGATTTTTATGGCTGGTTTAAACCCCCTTAAATTAGGGGGTTGTAATGGAAAGTCTGACAGGCTCAAATAAGGCAGTTCAAAAATATATTCTTAACACTTAACACATACTGTACATGAAATGTATTTTTAACATACTATAAGTTTATTACAGATTAAATACTTAAAAATGGAAAAACAGCCCAAATGTTTCTTAAATATTTGCTTAATATAGTCAGAACACATTGCGAATTGTAACCGGGAAGAGTACACTTTAAGTGTTTAACTAACATCAAATGTAATAAAATGTTTCATTTGAAATGTTAAGCAGGCGATAAAAATGTCATGCGAGACAGCAGATTATAGTTTCACCAAAATTCTCTCTAATTAAGCTGAAACTATGGAGAGACACTTGACTGGCTGCAAGTTCTGAGCTTGCAAATATCATGGCCAGCTGTGCCTGGCTCCATTTTCCCTCCAAGAGGACTGTTGAAGAGCATCTGGAACAGATGCCCAAACATCTTGAAAGAAAAGCCAGATGTTGCCACCTCCTGGAAGCCATCCCTGACTGTTTTCAGAAGGTTTTAAGCACATCTTTCTGCACCTTATGTGTCAACGTGTGTTCTATGGTTACACATTTTATCACATGAATACTAACTCTATTGCTTCTGGTTGTGTGACTTTGGGCAAGCTACTTAACCTCTCTGTGCCTTTGTTTCTTCTCTTATAAAATGGAGAGGATCATAGGACCTACTTCATCGGGTTGTGAGGATGGGTTGAAATGTGCAATGAGCTCAGAACAGGTCCTGGCACAAAGTGGGAGTTCAACACTTAACATTAACTCTTCATTCTAAAAATTTTTTTAATAGTAATTTTTTTATTATGTTACGTTAGTCACCATACAGTACATCCTTAGTTTTTGATGTAATGTTCCATGATTCATTATTTACGTATAACACCCAGTGCTCCATGCAATATGTGCCCTCCTTAATACCCATCACCTGCCTAGCCCAGTCCCCAACCCCCTCCCCTCTGAAGCCCTCAGTTTGTTTCCCAGAGTCCACAGTCTTTCATGGTTCATTCCCCCTTCTGTTTACCCCCCTTCATTCTTCCCTTCCTTCTCCTACCGATGTTCCTGCTATTTCTTATGTTCCATAAATGAGTGAAACCATATGATAATTGTCTTTCTCTGCTTGGCTTATTTCACTTAGCATAATCTCCTCCAGTCCCGTCCATGTTGCTGCAAATGTTGAGAACTCGTTCTTTCTGATGGCTGAATAATATTCCATTGTATATATGGACCACATCTTCTTAATCCAGTCATCTGTTGAAGGGCATCTCGGCTCCTTCCACAATTTAGCTATTGTGGACAATGCAGCTATGAACATTGGGGTGCATATGGCCCTTCTCTTCACTATATCTGTGTCTTTGGGGTAAATACCCAATAGTGCAATTGCTGGATCATAGGGTAGCTCTATTTTTTAACTTTTTAAGGGACCTCCACATTGTTTTCCAAAGCGGCAGTGCCAACTTGCATTCCCACCAACAGTGTAAGAGGGATCCCCTTTCTCCACAACCTCTCCAACATTTGTTGTTTCTTGTCTTGTCAATTTTTGCCATTCTAATTGGCATAAGGTGGTATCTCAATGTGGTTTTGATTTGAATTTCCCTGATGGCTAATGAAATTTGCAATATGTTTTTTTATTATAATAATATTTTTTTATTATATTATGTTAGTCACCATACAGTACATCCCTGGTTTCTGATGTAAAGTTCGATGATTCTTTAGTTGCGTATAACACCCAGTGCACCATGCAATACGTGCCCTCCTTACTACCCATCACCGGTCTATCCCATTCCCCCACCCCCTCCTTTTGAAGCTCTCAGTTTGTTTCTCAGAGTCCATAGTCTCTCATGGTTCATTCCCCCTTCTGATTACCCCCCTTTCTGTTTTGACTATAGTAAGCAAATAGTTAAGAAACACTTAGAGCCCCCCATTTTCAAGTACTAAATTTGCAATAAACATGTTAAAATATTTTCCAAGGATAGTATATGTTAAGTGTGAATTTTTTTTAAAACAATGAATGGTCTTGGGAATATCTGTTTAAAAGTACAGCTCATCTCTCCACTGGATTCTCATTTTCATCATGATATTTTCTGCCTATTTCTCTTGGTGCTATATTTAAGGGGCTCAATATATGTGACTGAATAAACAATAAATGAATGAATGAATGAATCTTGACACCCCACAAAAGACATGTTTGCCTAATCCTCCTGATTAGTTTTTTTTTCCAGTTTCTAGAACTTCAGAGATTCCTGATTAAATATCATTAATGAGATAAACCACTTCTCAGGTGCAAGGGCTTGCATTTGAACCCCCCAAAAAAAAAATTGCAGTTAATGGGTCCATAAATTGATGTCTCAAGGCAGGCAAATGGAAATGAGCTTTGGCAACTGCTGCAGATCCTGTGAAAATACTTGCTAGTTCTGTGACTCTGGCTAGTTACCTAAACACACTGAGTTTATTTCTTATCTGCACAGTGAGAATAATAACATATGTACTTCACAGGCTAAATGAGTTAACATGTAGAAAGTACTTAGAAGAGTGCCTGGCACATAGCAAGTGTTCAATAAATGTAAGTTAATGTTATTGTATTACAATAAGTATAATAATTACTTATCCTTCCTGTAATATATTAAATGCATTACTAGCTAGTGCTGTTACTATTATTTAGCATACTGAAGACATTGTATTCTGTTTTTGCTCTGGTACATTTTCATTCTTGTTTTCATTTCTATTTTTGTCTAGAAGCTCCTGGAAGGAGACACATTGTGTACATTAGTTCCACTGAAACTCCCACAATTCCTCTCCACAATTCCGACTGGCAGAGCTTTTTTGCGAGATGGTCTACTTCCCCTGTCTCTACCTTGCAGACAAATATTGCCACGGATCGAGGCTGGAACTCTGCTCTAAAAGACAACAGACATACTGAGCACTCAGAATGGCAACTTCTTAGGTTAAAAAAAAGCTTCTTAAGATAACTGGTCAGAGTCCGCCCTCCTCTTTTTTGAAAAAATTATTGGTGGCTAAAAAAAAGAAAAATGAAAATTAACAAGTAATTGAGTCCAGCTGGCTGTGCTGCCAACAAGTCTGTCTCTTAGAGTCAGTGTGGCTCAGAGCACTTGGAAATTAATGGTGTGGAATTAGTTTGAAGTTCATGGCAATTTTGCACACAAGTGCTTTTAACACTAATCTCGAATTTGGAGATCGTTGGCATTGCCTCTGACCTCATCCTTTTATCTCCGCATCTCTAATGGACTCAGTCTTTTATTTAGAAAATTTTCAGGATTTACCCTCATTCTTGATAAATTATCACAGTTTATAATTGAATCCTTTCTTTTCACAAATTCCTGTGTTGTTGTTGCTTAACTTTACGAAGACTTTCTGTGCTTTTATTTCTTTATCCTAAACATAGGAGTTATTTCTAGGACTGTGGGCAAAAAGTCAGTTTGTGAAATCCAGATAATAATTCCTCCAACTAGACCACTTTTAAGACAAGTGCAGGGAAGGCAATGAGTTTATTGAATTGTAGGCACTTATATACACTTGGTGAAACTAATAAAAGGCCCTTGGGAACTATGGAACATAGATGTGTGTCACAGATTTTTTTTTTTAAATAACAGCTTTATTGAGATATAATCACATACTATAAAATTCACCCTTTAAAGCATACAATTTGGTAGTTTTCAGTNTTCACCTCTCTCCTAGCTCTTGGCAACCATGAATCTATTTTCCATCTCTTTGGGTTCGCCTATTCTGGACATTGCACATGCATTGAATCATAGAATATGCAGCCTTTTGTGTCTGGCTTCCTTCACTTAGCTTACGCTAAATGTGGCATGTATCAATAGTTCAGTCCTTTTTATTGCTGAATACTATTCTGTTTTATGTATATACTACATTTTGTTTATCCATTCATCAATTGATGGGCATTCAAATTGTTTCCATTTTTTAGGCTATCATGAGTACTATTGTTACAAACACGGGTGTGTGCTTTTTTCTGTAGACTTATGTTTTAATTTCTGTTGGCTAAATACCTAAGAGTAGAATTTTTGAACCATATGTGAGAGACCGAATATACAAATGGAAAACGTCCGGATCCTATATAAAAACAGCGTTCAGACCCGTAACCTGTAGCAACCTGCCCAGAAATCCATCTCCGTATCTACAGTAAACAGCTTGGAAAGCCAGCCCGCTAGAAGTCAGGCTTGCAGGAAGCCACATTGCTATGTTTAGTAACACTCCAGGATGCTAGAGAGTAACTTCTGTAACTATTGGCCCCAGATGGCCGGGACTTGATTAGTAACTCACAGCTCCCCTCATTTTTGTTCTGGCTACAAGTAGGACCAATCAGAGAAAGCCGAATATGTGCCCCTAACCAATCACGCGGGTGCCTCAGGTCAATCTCTCCAGATCCAGGTGGTTCTGCAACCTTCCTTTTTTCCCCCCACTGTGACGCTTTCCCACCTGCCTCTGAGTCTCTACCGCAGCGTGTAAGGGCTGGTGGCTGAGTCCTGTGCTGTAGAGCAAGCTCTGAGTAAATAGTTTTTGCTTTTCCCATTTGTTTGGTCTTCATTCATTTCTACATATGTTAACGCTGCATTTAATGCGAATTGCCAGTCTGTTTCCCAAAGTGGCTCCCACATCACAGATTGTAACTTTCTTTTGTCTTACTGTTGGTGCAAGCTCGAGGCAATAGGGAAATTGCAGAACTGACTGCTGGAGCGAATGATTTCCACGTAACATTGTTTCATTAACTTGGTGGAAAAGGAAGAACTCGCTTTAAAAGAGCGACCTGTTTGGTTTGGGGAGTCAGGGTTGGATCTTTGAGAAGCTTCAGGTAAAGATGTTTAGGAGTTAGTCAGTCTTGGGGTTGCTTTTCCATAACCTTTCCTTTTGCTTCTCACACCTCTTCTTTGAGATTTTTCCTCATTGAAGGTCATTCCTTCAATCGAGTTTCCCCCATCAGTATACCTTCCTCTTGGGTTATTAAGAAATGCAATGCCTTCTTTTCCCTTAATAACTGAGTACTGGAACAGTGATTTGCAGCTTTTGTTGGGAAAGTCCTCAGGGACAGAACCAGGGGGATGTGGTGGCCCTGTGAAAGTCAGGAGACACCAATACTAGATTTTTCGAGAATAAGCTCATTACCTCCTTTTTAAAGATTGGTGACTTTTCATGTGTTTATAATTACCAAGAGTTAATATCCTGACGGGTGTTTCAAAACTCTCTCCCCATTTAAGCCTCATAACTCTGAGATGTAGGTATTTTTGTCCCCACTTTATAATGCAGATTTTGATCTTTTTATGCTTACTGATCAATCCCAAATGATTAGGACAGCATCTGGCACATAGTAGGTGCTCAAATAGTTCTTGTCGCAAGAGGACATGGGCTTTTTTATTTGTCTACATCAGACTGTGGCTCCGAGGGGGTAGATGTGGAACCCAGTGTCCCCTTAGCTGATACCAAAGGCCGTGTGAGCTGCTCTGGCCCACGGTCTCCAGTGCCCCGTCGCTCTAATGAGGAGAAGATGCCAGGTCAGTTTCCCAAGCTGGTGTTCCCACCACAGCAGGTGACTCATCTGTGTCTTCACGGATGTTTTGCTCCAATATTGAGAACTGCTGAGTGCCCAAAGATCATTTTCTTCCCTTTGGGACCTGTCAGCCTTTCATATGCTAAGGCCCATTGTGAATCACCAAGGAGAACAAGTAGGACATTGGGCTATAGAGTCCTCCGAAATCTCCTTTCGTGTGTGTGTGTGTGTGTGTGTGTGTGTGTGTGTGTGTGTGAGTGTGTGTGGGGCATCTATTAACATCTCCTAGGAACGAAGTTTTAGAGTACAT
Organism: Ursus maritimus; assembly: GCF_017311325.1. NCBI lineage: Eukaryota > Metazoa > Chordata > Mammalia > Carnivora > Ursidae > Ursus > Ursus maritimus. Next base: position 73,078,516 of record NW_024426996.1, read on the forward strand.
GGTCTCAATTTCTTGTGTTCTTTTGATTGGCTGCATCTAGCCCTATAATTGGTTGACTTGAATTGTGGTAAAAGAACAAATTAAGGTCAAATCTTATTATAGAAAATACAGTTAGAAAAATATTACTATAACAAAGATATTTTAAAGACCTGGCCATAGGCCTAGAGTAATAGGGGCTTGCTGATTTCTTTAGAGTTAAATATGCTGCTACAAATAATTTAGTACAATAAATGCTTTTCTCCTGCCCTATTTTTACAATAGAGGGGGGGAAAGTGGCACCTTGCTGTGTGGTATTTACCCTCCCAAGGAATATTTATTGAAGCCTCCCAAGCACCGTAGGACCCTGTGGGGGACACCAGGAGGGCCAACACAGGACTCCAGCCCCCAGGTATTCATAATTTGTTGGGGAGTGATGAGAATGTACATGGGAGCCTCAAATTAGTAGCAGAGCAGGGAATGAAGTCCCCTCTGTACCAGACACGTGATTAAAAAAAATTAAAAAGCCATTTAAGACAATTTAAAAGACAAGGTAAGATTGTTTGGGCTTGAAGCCCACACAGACTAGGTTACAGGCTTCCTGGGGGCAGCACTGGCTTTGCTGTGCGTCCCCTCTGTGCTCCCCTGGGGTCTGGGCAGGGAGTGGGTACGGGGAGCCAGCACTGCATGTGGCCACCGCCCCCCTGTCCCGCTCCCCTACTCCTGGGTCCGGGACACTTTGCAGCTGAGTCTGCTCCTGAGTCCCACCTGAAGATGTCCTCACCTTTGACGTGTCACCCTCCTCGCCAGGCCCTGAAGCTTAAGGGAAAGGAAGGGTGTCAGGGGTGCAATCAAGCGCTGCCGGCCCTCAATGCCGGCACCACACCTGTGCCGTTTCCCCTCATAGACCTCTCTCCCTTCCGTTGTGATGGAGATATGTGTGTGCGTGTGTGTGTATAAATTATATGTGATATCGGATATATGCTGTACATCATATATAGTGATGTATATAGCACATGGTATATATGATATCACACATAAATTATATATATACATTGTGATATCGTGTATATACACACACACACATCACAATGGACATATATATATATAGCTTATATATACAGAATACTTTAAAGTTTTATGGCAATGATTACACGAGACAGTGCATGGAAAGCCCGAGTCCAGTGCCTGGCGATGAGTGGCCAGGCTGCTAGGTCAGACCTTTAGGTTCCATATGGCTGCTGGGCTCCCCTCGGCTCAGTCGCCCCTCCAGCCCGCTGCTGTGGCAGAGCAGGAGTCTGGGGGCTGGCGCCTTGGATCACAGCCCTTCTTCTCCTTCTGGCTGGGTCATTCTGACAAACCGGACTTGAGCCCACTCTTCCCTGCTTTAGTGTCTCTGCAGCGGCCCCTCCAGATCCCAGTTGTCTGCCAAGTGGGGGTTAATGCTCTCGCCTCATGGCAGTAAGAATCATTTCTGGTTGCTCTAAGCTTGTAGCATTTCCATTCATAGCAATCCCAGAGAAAAGAATGTGGTTCTCGGTTCCAGTCATCTGCAGGGATCCCCTAAAAATGCTCTAATTGGCCCGACTTGGGTCCTGCCAGACCAATCACTATTGCCACTTTGACCAGTCAGGCTGTGCCTCCTCGAGCTGGAAAGGTAACATCACCTGACTGATAGCCACGTCACAATCACACAGAGCAGGGACAAGACAATTCCCTAAAGAAAAAGAAGTCAGACCCTCCCCTCCCCCTGCACACACACCAAAAAAAAAAAAAAAAAAAAAAAAAAAAAAAAAAAAAAGGCAGGTATCCACAATAAGAACACCCTTAACTAGCTTCTGCACTAAACTGAAGGTTAAAGTCTGGATTTCTGGTGATGAGAATGTTCTGAATCCCATAGTAGTTACCCATGCTCTTTGGACATCATGGTTTGGACCTGCCTGGATGGCCTCCCGGTTTTGCACAAGTATTCTTCTGGGAAGAGACTTCTCCACAGCTTTCTTTAGACCCTCAAGCATGCCCAGGACCCAGGATGTTTCAGAGACACTGACCTAGAGACTAGATCTCTAGATGACTCCGTAAATACTGTGTGCCTGGTTTGTTCCTAGCCACTGCGGATGCAATGGTGCAGAAGACAACACTTAAGGGGCTCTCTGCAGGGTGGAATTTTCGTCTCCTGTGGGGCGCCTGGCTACTGATGTCTGGCCAGCAGGAGACTTGAAAAGAAAGCTGGCTTTAGGGAAGCAGAAGGGAATTTGCCTCAAAGTTAGAAAGTCCAGTGGCAGTTTGTGGATAAAGGAGAGAGTCAGTGAAACAAATCGAGGGTGGGTCTGGGGAGGGGCGGAGCATCTGTATGATGCAGGGTGGAGGCCAGGCAGATTCCGGTCCTGCTGCGGGAGGACTGGAATGACATACAAAGGGCTCATAGATCACAGGATTTCGGAAGGTCCGTAACCATCACGTGGAGGAAGAAATCACGATGCAAAAAGGTGAACTGACTTACTCTGCGACCCACCAGAATTCTTTCGGCTCTAGGATGCTACATTCGGATCTCCTGGCAAAAGCCCACTGTTCTTTGCTTCTCCTTGCATCCTCCCTCCAATTGTGTGGCCAGCACTGGGAGAACTGGGTGGATTCAGTGGAAACGAATGACCTGGGAGTGAAGAGTGTAGACATCACTGAGAAGCTGACCAGGAAACCCAGGACTCAGTGAGGCTGGAACACCACCTCCTGGCTTCTCCTGCAGCTCCCCGCCCCCATCTGGCAAACCTCCCCAGGACTCCTCCCATCAAGCAGGACCCTCTCTAGACACATTTCCTCCAGGGTCCTCCGAGGGAGTCAGAAAGGAACAGCATGCACTTTTGATAGTCCTGGTCTTGTTCCAAATGAGAACGGCTGCTGTAGAGAAATGCAGATGCCTCCTGCCTATTTGTGCCAAAAAAGTACGCCCCACCTACAAAATTACAGAGTTATTAGTTCTTGAAAATGCACTGCTTCTACTCCTTCCATTGAAATTCAATCCGATGCAATTAAAACATCGTGGCAGCCTCCACAAGGGCACAGATGCCCTGGAAAATGATTTTGGGGGTGTTTTCCCTGGCTGTGAATAGTCCGTCAATGTGGAGGCGACCACACACGTGCTTAAAAATGAAAACAGTCCTGATGGTAATGGAGCAATTCAATAATACTCACTTGCATTTCGAGAGACACTTTGTTTTAAGGTTAACTTTTGGTTGGGTTGGTCATGAGCAGACATAACTTGGGCTCTGTCTCCACTCTAAGTGCTTTCTCTTTGCTCACTCCTCTCCCCCAATGCTTTTCCCCCTCTGTTTCTCTCTCATTCCTTGAGGCCTGTGTGCTGGCCACTACCAAGGAACCCACTCTGAAGGCAGAGTAACTGACGCTGTAAAGATTCTCTCTCCAGGCAGTGTTTCCAAGGGGCTGGTGACGAGGCTGGTGACACCCAGTGGTGTCTATACCAAGTCCTGTTGGGTTAAGGCTCTAGCTTCTTAACAGACTGACCCGCTTATCATGGAGCAGAGTGCCATTCCTTAGCTTGGGATTTGGAGGTCCCCACACTGGTCCTCACCAATTATACCTCCTGTGTCCCACCACTCCCACCAAGCCTGGTCTTTTCTACCTTTACGCTGGATTCAAACCCTAAGTGACGTCATGGTCTCCTCTCTATTCATTAAGACCATTCGCATAGACCTTGGCCCAATGTGTTCTCCATGTTCTCCTAGAGTCCTTTCTGACATTTCTGTAATTGCTTGCCACCTATTACCCACGGCTCCATACTACTGGGTTTGTTTTACTAAATTAGAGAGTGTGCCTTGCTTCCAAAGAGCATAAGATCCTGAACTGGGGACAGTTTATATGGCTTGATACACTTCTTACTTTTGTCTGATGCCTGGTAGGTGTTCAATGGCTATTGGTTGGTTTATGGATTTTCACGAACTGAAACACTTACCTCAGTAAGCAAAGCTTTTTGGAAGTAGATTTAGGCCCAGGCACGTTTGTATGACTTGATCAGAAATGCACAAGGCCAAAAACTCACATGGAGGGCCACATAAGGGCACGGACCCTGGAGTCCATAGGTCTGGCTTGTACCTGGGCTCTGGTATAAAGTAGTCATGGGACATTGGCCAAGATACTGCTCTGTGAACCTATTTGCTCATCTGTAAAATGGGATAATAACAATAACAACAATAAAATACTGATGGTGAGTATTTAATGATAACAGAAAGCAGCATTCTCAAGACAGCAAGAGGTCTGGAGTTACATTGCCTTAGACCAGCTCTGCTACTTCTTAGCTATGTGTCCTTGGGTAAGCTATGTAACCTCTCTGTGTTATATAGTTTTTTCTTCTGCAAAAAAGGGATATAAATAATAATAATACCTACCACTTAAGGTTCTAATGAAACCTGAATAATTTGGAATGATGTTTGGCACATAGCTTGTTCTATAAGCAAACTAAACAGTAGTAATGCATGCAAGTCACTAATGCCAGATAGGCACTGTTCAGTGCTCAGCTACTCTTGAGCTCTGTTACTTCTTTTATAACGAAAGCTGCTATCACTGCCACTGATATTTGCCACCGCTAACAGCAAACCCTCGAACCAGGTTGTGTAGTCCAACACACTCAAATCCCACTTTAAATTTCTAGATTTTCATGTGATAACAAGTAGGGCTTTGGTTATTCTGTACTGTTAAAGTTGATTCAGTGCTGTAATAGTTTCTTTTTTCACTTTATTTTTCATTTTTATTTTTTAGTATTTTTAAAGATTTATTTATTTATTGGGGGGGGCAGAGGGAGAAGGAGAGAAAGCATCTCAAGCAAGGTCTGCACTGAGCACGAAGGCTGACTCAAAGCTCAATGATCTCACAACGCTGAGATCATGACCTGAGCCAAAATCAAGAGTCAGATGCTCAGTGAATTGAGCCACCGTGCACCCACTTTCTTCATTTTATTTTATTGAAGGTTTTCCTCTGGTTTTATCCACTTCCCCTCTAGATTGTGTTTTGGTGATCCAGACTCAATCATATCAGAAACTTGGTGTAATTTTGGATTCCATTCAATGGTGGGACCTTCCAGCTTCTCACCACCTGATGTTGCAAATCTCCGAGTATTTGCATTGGCATTTGTCTTCCAGAAAAGTTATTTCTGTCCCTTATCTGCTGGTAAATTTCCACTTGTCCTTCAAGAGAGCTAAAGCATCTTGTCAATTACCCTTTTTTACTTCTGAAGAATAATTACTCCTTTATCTACTTGTCATTATATGCAGTTTTTGTATGGCATTGTCTGAAACTCCAAGAGTAATGGAACCATTGTTTACTGTTGCCTTCTCTGCACCACAAAGAAATTGACATGAAGTTAGCACATGTATTAGTCAGGACAGATTAGGATGTGCTGAGTAACAAATAACCCCAAAGTCAGTGAATTAACACAACAGTTTATTTCTTACCTTTGCTAATGTAACATGAATGACAGCAGGAGGTGCTTCTCCACACAGTCACTTAGGGATCTAGGCTGGGAAGGGCTTGAGCATCTCTTAGCTGTACGAGCTAGAGTTCATAATCTCCTCAGTGCTACGTCAGTAGAAGAGAGAGATGCAAGATTTATGCATAGCCTCTTCGTGGTCTCAAGCTGGACATGATACATGTAACTTCCACTCATGTTTCATTGGTCATAACGAATGGCCTCAGATCATGGCTACACCTAACTGTGCAAGGAGGAAAATACAAGAAGATTCAATATTGGGTGAGTATTACTGTCTCTGCTGCAGGAAGCCATAAACATTTGTTGAATGGACGAAGCTGACACTGTGGCCCAATGGGAAGAGCACTCTCTGAACCCACAGAAAGACCAAGTTAGATGGTACAGCCTTGGAAAAGCCACTTGGTCTCCTGGAGTCTCAGCTTCCTCTTCTGAGAAGTGTGGAAGGAAAATGTAGACCCTACTCTCAGTTTTGTTTTGACTAGAAGAGACGGAGCAATTAGTGCAAGCACTGATATATAGTAAAACGACTGTGGCTTACTCTTTGTGCCAGTTATTCTCAATCACCTTGCCTGTATACACCCTCCCCCTTCTCCCTCCAAGAGCTGCTCCACCCAGGCTCCTTTGCTTTCTGCCCCTGGTTGGGAAGCACAGAGAGGGAATAGGAGAGAAAGAGGAGATGGGAGGTGATGCATTTATTTCATCCCTGATTCAGGATGCGCTGACAGTGTCAGACAACCCCTTTCAGGGTTCTGATCTCAAATGGATTCACTCCAGTAGCACTGTTTCCTCTCTTGCCTTTTCTTTTCTTTTTTAAAGATTTTTATTTATTTACTTTAGAGAGAGAGAGCACGAGCTGGGGCAGGGGCAGAGGGAGAAGCAGGTTCCCCAGTGAGTAGGGAGCCCAATGTGGGGCTTGATCCCAGGACCCTGAGATCATGACCTGATTTGAAGACAGACATTTAACTGACTAAGCCACCTAGGTGCCAGCTCTCTTGCCTTTTTTAAAAAAAATTATTATTTTTTTCATCACGTCCAATGTATAGTACATCATTAGGTTTTGATGTAGTGTTCAACAATTCACTAGTTGTGTAGAATACCCAGTGCTTATCACAACATGTGCCCTCCTCAATACCCACCACCTGGTTACCTTATGCCCCCACTTCCCTCCCCTCTGTAAGCCCCAGTTCATTTCCCGGAGTCCAGAGCCTCTCATGGTTTGTCTCCATCTCTGATATTTTCTCTTGCCTTTCCAAGCTCATGTGAGGTTGCAGTTCCCTGCTGTTGCTAGTCTCTGGGTGTCTTGACAAACCATGTGGCTTCTTTAGCTCTGAACACCCCCCTGTAAATGGTCTCTTCTTTAAAGTCTTCTCACAAATCCTACTGAGCATGCTTTCTGCTTCCAGCCCTGATCCTGGCTGATACTTTAACCGTCTGGACTCCATGCTCCTTGGGGGCATGAGCTGTGATTCATCTTTTCTCCTCATTCCCAAACATAGCACAGTGTTTGAGATAGAGGACATATTCAGTTTTTAAAAGAAGCTTTTAAATATTAAATTGATAGATCGTACTATTAGCTAATATTCATTGAAGGTTTCCTATGTCCCAGGCACTATATGGCATTACAATTTCAGTCATCCATGAGGTGGGTACAATCACTGCCCTCGGATTTCATATGATGATATTGAGGTCCAGGGAGGCTGAGCTACCTGTCATCTAGTTAGAAAGTGGTGGATCTGGGACTTGAACCCCAGATGCCCGATTATGGGTTTCCTGCTCATAACTGCTATCCCAAATCAGTTGGTACCTGCTAAAGAGAGGCTCTAGGCCTCCAAGATCTTTTGGATAGACAGCACAAAGGCTTTCATTGACAATCATTCAGAGAGTATGGAAAATAAGGCCACCTTTATTCCTTGTGGGGTTCTAGGTCTATGGTTTAATTGAAGTACAAATGAAATTTCAGTGAAAGTGCCGGATAAGTTTGCCTGAGGCTTTTCCTTTGCCTTCTCCAAGGTGCTGCCTGGTTAATGAGGCTATTGAGAGAAGGTAAGGCCCTAAGTTTGTGGGTGGGATTTGGGGGTATGGGCAACAGCCCATAAAGAACGTCTGTGTCTGCAGCTTCCATGGGTTGGGGCTGAGGGTGGAGGGTGGTCATTTCAGCCAAGAGGGGAGAGCTAATGAGAGGAGAACTACCTGCACGGTTCAGGAATGGAGAGGCAACTTGGAGCCTGAATAAACGCTTTGACAGCCTGCTTTGAGACTCTGCTTCCCCATATGCCAATCTTACATGTGCCCACCTGCTCCCTAAATAGATGACTAGTGAGACCTAGCAATACAAATAAGTCACCAAGTCATCTCACTGGAGGATCACTCGTTCGTTCAACAAATGTGTAATGAATGCCCACGTTGTGACACGTGCCACGGGGCACTAGAGAGGCACCAGTAAACAGTATACCTCAATATTCCACATTCTAGTAGAGACAGCCAATAGCCATGAAAGACATGTGAGTTTGATCTTGAGTCAGCAGTAGATATGGATAAGGGCCACAGAGAGAAGTGAAGCAGGGCACAGGGAGAGAGTGCACCAGGACGGTTGGTCAGGGCATATAATCAGCAGGTGCCATTGAAATGACTTGACTTTGTGAGAGAGTGAGCCACGGATTATCTGACGGAAGGACCGGAAGGAAGAGCTTACCTAGGGAGTTTGGGCATGAGCAAGGAGTCCAGTTTGGCTGAGCAGAGTGCCCGAGGTTGAGAAAGAGGTAGGCGGTGAGGTGGGAGAAGGGCGCGCTTCATCAGCCATTCAAAAGGCTTCTGCTTTTATTGGGGTTGGGATGGGAAGCTGTTGGAGGCTGGGTAGCAGAGGCATAGATGATTTGGCTTGGTGTTAACAGAGTCTGGTTGTGCCTTCGAGTATAGGGTGTGGGGAGCAAGGGTGAAGATGGAGGCAGGACTAAACTTTGGGTTTGCATTCATCCCATTGCAATATGAAGGTAGCTTCAGGGAGGGTGGGGGAGGTGCAGGTGGAATGAGGGGGTGGATTCTGGAAAGATATCTTTCAGAACAGAGGAAATTTTCTTGCAGTGTGTCTTAGAGCTTTCTCCCTAGCCCTGTTCTCACTAACATTTATATCTGCGGTAGGAAATCTGCTAAGCACATTGGCTGGCAAAACCAACATGGAGGATATGGCCTAAATTGAAGGTTGGGTGGTGGAACAGGGATCCAGGATTAGTAAGACAAATAAATGGGAGCAGTGGGCTGGAGGTAACTTAGGCAGTGGCAAATGACTGGTTTCCCCAAACCAACCATATAGATAAATAAACTATGTCAGCACATCACATCAGCACTCTTCAGGATCTCAACTGCTGTAAATTTGTTATGTATGAGGTGGCTCTCAAAAAAGTTGAATGCTTTATCACTAAAATATAGTACTGAGGGAAAGAGGGGTAACCACTTCATTCTTCTCTACTCTAATTGAACCACATCTTACATACTGGCATCGTTCCATATTCTCAAAAGGATAGGCTAGCTGAACAGAATTAAGAGAAAAGTGAACAGGATAATTATGAAAAGCATAATGTAGCATAAGAAATGATTCAGGAATTAGAGATATCATGTCTGAAAAAAATAAGAATTTTGTAGGGTGGAGAGGTAATAAACAGTTTTAAGTAACAGACGCTCAATGTGATGACTAGAGAATACTTGGGTTTTCCTAAGAGATTCCAGTGTAAACTTATTGGCAGAAGCCCCAGATGAATATAATTCAATTTTATGTAAAAACTGTCCAGCATCCAGAGTTGTTCAAAGATGAAATGTTTTGAACCAAAAAGTCATGAGTTCTCGAGTCCCGGAGGTGCTCAAGCAGAGGCAAATAGGCTGTTAGACTCGGTGTTCTTTGAGAAATCTTCCAGTCCGGGATCTCAGTCATCTGGGATTCTGGATTCGCTGGAGTCACAGCTCTTGTATCTTAATTCTTGAGCTCGGTTGTAAACTCCATACAGATAGTGCACATTATTCATTTTTGTTTTCCTCAGAGCACCCAGAACAATGTTTTACTTATTTTCAATTTTAAAAGAATTCTTGGAGAGAGAACAAGCATCTGGTTTATGAAACTATTATAAGCTTGGTTTCAACACTATTTGAGACCCACACTAGACTGGTAGTATTTGTGTAGGAGTAGTAGCTAGGAATATACGACGTCTATTTTTGACTGAAGGATACCAGGAAGGGAAAAGAGGGTTCATTTTCCATTTTAATCTCATAGTTGAATTTTTTAGCCTCTGCTGGCTTTCCTTTTGACCACAGGAGGATGGAGGGCGTGCCCGAGCAGAGACTCAGATAAACTGAGGAGCCCGTGCAAGGACGTGGTGGTCTCAAGGAGGCCTGCAGGGGTGGGGGGAGCCGGGAACATCCCCCAGCTGCAGTCCTTCGGGCCTGCAGGGGGGCAGAGTTGCATGGCACATGTCAAAAGTCCAGTCGATCTGTGACATGGCAGCACGACCCCAGCTAGGAGATAAAACCAAGGGAGATATGCCAGGTGGACCTGGCTCAGAGAGGGAGTGACCTTAAGGAGGGATCTGAATTTGCTGGGAACGGCCATCAGTGGTGTGTGGGGATCCTGACTTATGGTATGAGTCATCTTTGTGGATTTCCTTCTATCCGAAGTCCTCAGATATGAGCTACTTTGTCTAGCCCGCTGAAGGCCATGGGCCTGGAGCAAACTGGTGGTGGGACACAGGTCATGTTCCATGTTCTCTGCATCCTTCTGTTTCTTCCTGGAGTCAATGGGAGAAGGCCAAGTCTGTGACGGTCCTTTCTCTGGGAACCGATTTTAGTTCAGAGAGAGGACAGATGCAATGCTGTATCTAGGAGCCAAAATAACATGCCTTCCTATGTCTTTCTATTTTTGTTCATGAGCATAATGAGAATCAAGGACGACTGGCAGACGTTCTTCGAGGTTCTATCTTGCAGAGGCTTAGACCCAAGCTTGTATACTCACTGAAGTTCAGGCATCTGCCATTTTTCAGGATTTCCTCTCTTGACAAGCACGTGGGATGTAAACGAGCATCTGCAATGTTTTGGGGCCACACAGGCATGACCTTCTGAGCCCTAACGGGTTGCCTGAGAAAGAACCATTTCTGGGTCCGTCTCGTCGACAAGGCTGGGGCGTGAGGGTTGGAGCTGAGCGTGCAGAGCCTCGTTATCACCACAGACCATGTCTGCCAGCAGGGAATGTGCTGTTTATTTTCCGCAGTGAAGGTCTGAGTGATCCCCTTCTGCTGTTGCACCATTTGCCTGAAGTTGAATGATAGACCCTGAGAAGGCCGACTATTCATCCAACATCTGTTTCTCCAATTTTCCAGGCTCCTTGTTGTTTTGAAGTGCTCGGAATCAGTGTTTTAAGTGCATGTGGGCATAATATTCAGTATATTAATACACACTGGAGACAGTTCTGCCTACTAGAAAGCCAGGTACTACAGGGTTATAAAAGTCATTTGATACCTTGTAAAGCCCAAGACACCTCACCAATGCCCAGGCCCCGTTACTTGATGTAGTCAGGTGATAACATGTGCACACTTGTACAGCCTTCTCCAGCAAGTGCCAAAAGTTCATGCTAAGTACTACATAAATTATCACCTAATTAAGTACTGTTATGGTTTGGATTGGGGGGAGGTGTAAACTCAATTCTCCTTGGAGAGCAATACGCAGAAATATGATGTAGAGTTAATTGTATGGGTCCAGGTCAAAGATCAAAGTACAAGTGGAATTGCCTTTGCAAAGGGAGAATTCGGAAAGGATTTTTGTTGGCGTCTTAATAATTTCATTTTTCATTATTTGGCTTCTTCCAGCCCGCAACCCCATTGGTTCCTTCTTCCATCCTTCCTCAGTTCTCTGTAAATGGCTTGAAGGGGCATCCTCTCCCTTCCCTTCTGCAGTCTCTGTCCACCCTAGTTCCCCGGCTAACCCAAACCGAAGCAGGAGGTCTTGGGTTTGAATGTTGGCTCTCCTAATTACTGGCTGACCTTGCGCAAGTTGCTTAACTCCGGAGTCTTAGGCTTCTCATCTGTAAAATGGTGAAATTATAGTCCCGATGGCATTAGGTCCTGATGGTATAAATGACATAATGCCTGTACTACACGTGCACAACGATACAAGGGCTCAATAAACACCAACTGCTACTCCCCATCTTCTCTTCCTTCGTAGACTGACAGGGGCATTGAGCCCTTTGGTGATGGTGAGTCATCCCTCTTAGTTTTGGGGTTACCACTTATTCTTCACCCCAGATATCGTTCAACTTAGGGGGCCCATTTATCCATTTATAAATCCAATACATTCATTTGTTAAACCCTCTATGTGTACCAGGTACTGTACTGTTTCCTAGTTCCCGAGGCTGAAAATTATCCGAGCTTGAATCTCTTCTGTAATCCAGTTCTTGGGACCAAGTATTTTCTCTCGTCTCCTGGGAGACTCTTTGGTCCCTGACCATCTCCCCACTCCAGCTAAATTAATGTTCCCACTGAACTCCATTATCTATCTATGAGCGGCTGTGGGGCAGGATGGATGAGAACGTGGGCTCTGGGGTTCAACTCTGTGGTCCTGAACAGGTGTTTTTCTTCCTCTGCGACTTACTGTCGTTCTCTGCATTCCTTACAATAGCACCCACCTCATTGGGTTTGTGCTGGTCACTTACCAGTTTATTCTCGGATCCCTTACTCACTATCCCTCTAAAACACATCTCTGGCCTCCCAGCTGTGGTCAGTCCATGGGAGACACTGGCAAGGGATTGGAGGGCCAGGGAAGGGAGAATCAATCATCCAAGGTCCCAGCCCCTGCTGGGTAGCCTCCGTTTGTGGATTGAGTTTCTCCTGGTCACTCTGGCTCCTCAGCTCTGGAAAAACCAGCTCATCCCTGTGTCCCCCCAACCTGCACCCCCGTAGGTGGGGTCGTGTTTTCGCATTTCTGCTACTCTTTGGGTTGTCTTGTCATTGTTTATTTGGTGATGCAGCTTTCCGAGTACTTTTGTAACCAAGTACCTGTATTAAATTCTTTCTATTGAATTATTCGGATGGACTCTACTGAGACTGCACGGAGTCATACATACAAAGATCTTTAGGTAGTTACTGCTACTTACTAAGCACTCAGTACATTTTAGTTATTTCATTTTACTGGGGAACTTACCAGGTTATACTATAAATCTTGGTTTATTTGACATGTCTCCTCTCTGTGAGTTCCTCCTGCAAGGTTGAGGTTGGCCTCGTGTGTGCCCCTGTATCCCCTGCCTCTACTGTAGCACCTGGAGGATGACAAGTGCTCCCTAGACGGGCAATGACTGTGATTCCATTTCGAGTTCCATTCCATTCCCAGCTTGTTCATCTCTCCTACCACCTGTCTTCCCAGGGGCTGGATTCTGTCCTAGAACCCAGGCTGGCAGGAGATCGCTGACCAGCAGATTAGTCCATGGCGGTGGCAATCCGTGCTTGCCAAAATGGACGCGCAAGCCTCCCAGACTCCCCGTCATGGCCTTCTCTCTCTCTGCTTCCTGCTTCTTCATCTCCTGTGGCCATGCTGGCTGGGTAATCGGTGTGGGTTGCTTCCCCCCACCCCTGCCTGCCCAGCAATGTCTCCCTATCGTCCTCCCTATTGGAACTGTCCTCTTCGTTGCTGTCATGCCCTGTTGGTGGGCAAACAGCCAGGCCCTGCATTCTCCTCCTCTTTTTGGAAGTCCTTTGGTGAGTGGATATGAAGGATCTCATACGCCAACATCCTCAGGTCATTCTCAACTGAAGCTGAGATTTTCTCTCTTTTCGATTGATTTCTGATATTCTTTGGAACATTAAAATATCCTTCAAGCACTGTCAGACCTTATGTGAATGTCCATGCATTGTGAACTCTGCGATTGAGCGCTAAGATGTAACATTTTCTGAGCTTGTTATGGGTGGGCTCTGCATCATCAGTCCACAGCCCTTTGGGAGAGCAAAACTTCAATGGCCAGAGCCTAGTCTTTTGAAATTTCAGCTCTCCAGAGTTTTATCTTTACATTCTGAAGAGGGAGACAAATAACAAGGAGAGTCTATTAAGTGCAGCGGTGATTCATTGAACTTTTGCTGTGATCCAGCAAGGCTGTTGACGGCCTGGGGCACCCACATGGAAAAGACACGAATTACAGTCTCAAGGAGGCACAGTCGGGAGCAAAGAAGCAAATAGAGAACTGTGTTCATGCGAAAAGTGCCTAGTGAACATAGAGAGGGAGTGTCTATTCCTCCAGAGTGGAGATTTGGGGAATCTGGAGAGAAGATGAAGAGAGATGATCATGAGGTTGATAACAGAGACATTTTGAAAGCGAATTTTTAGGGACCTGACTTCTTTACCTCTAGGCTTCTCTGATCAGGTTGAGGTTTGCCCTAGCATTCGGTTACGTGCCTGGCCAAAGAGAAAGACTACTTTTTTCATAAGTACTCTGAGATTTTTTTCATGTTTCAGAGCCAACGAGGCCAAGTCATATCTCGCTTGTCCTATTATCCGTGTACTACTACTACTATTACTTAAGCTAGCGCGACTGCTGAAGGATTACTCCTTCCACCATCACGATGACTACTATTACTAGAACTACTTTCTACTGCTATTCCTACTGCACGAATAGGGAATCCTTACTTTTACCAGACATCGTTCTAAATGCTTTATTTAATTAAGAGAAAAAAAAACTGTATCAATTTTGAAGGAGACGTTTCGAGGGTATGGTTAAAAAAGGTGATTGTTCCACCAGAAAAACCCAGTTAATAAAATGATCCCACTTCCAAAGTATTCTGATAAATCACATTGCAATTCCTTTTTTTGGTGGGGGCGGTATTTATCTATTTATTTATTTATTTAAATTTTTTATTATTATGTTCAATTGGCCTGCAGATAGTACATCGTTAGTTTTTGATGTAGTGCTGGGAGGGGTTGTCCTGCTTTTATTTTTTCCTCTCTGTTGTCTCGGTAAGTATTCTCTGTTGAATGGTAATCTTTTGTCCCCAGGTCATCTCTTTTCAATATAGATTGCTAAATCTTCTCTTCTGCATCTTTCCAAACTATGTTGTGTAGGACTTTGAATACTAAACAATGCCAAATGGATAAGCTATGCGTGTACCGTGCTCTCTCGAGTCATGAAACGTGCCTATAGTTCCTCGAATGTAATTTAATACCTTGCAATTTAACGCCTCCGTGCCTTGCACATGTTCTCGTCTCAAACAGGAACCACCTTTTTTCTTTCCGTGACAGGTCAACCCCTGGGCGTTCTTAATGTCTAATTCAGAGGTCCTCTCACTAGAAAACCATTTCCTTAGCTGGAGGTCAGGATTGGAGGCAGCCTTCCCATTTTTATCACACTCTGTGCTGCTTCTTTTTCATCACGTGTGAGTTCAAGGCTCTAATAGTATCATTTGTTACATATGATTATGCTTGTTTGTCACTGATTCGCGTGTTTGTCAATCCCTGCACACTATAAGCTCTTTTGGGGGGAAGCATTTTGTATTTTTTTAAAGATTTATTTATTTATGAGAGAGAGAGAGAGGCAGAGGCAGAGGGAGAGAAAGATCTCAAGCACACTCCCCGCTGAGCCCGGAGCCCCACGCGGGGCTCGATTTCACGACGGTGGGATCATGACCTGAGCCGAAAGGAAGAGTTGGATGCTTAATTGACTGAGCCACCCAGGTGCCTCTGGATTTTGCATTCTTGATACTAACTACCCTCCTTGTCACACAGTAAGTATTTCTGGAGCAAAGGAACCAGTGAAGCTAGATCCGGGGACCGTGCGGAGCGGGGATAAAATTCATTTTCCTAGTCCTAAGCTTTCTATGAACAGAATTCATCTGGCTGCATGCAGTACTTTGTTCCTTCCCAAATTTAGCTCCATTAAACTAGACGTATATATGTGTCAATCTGACACACCCCGTGTGCTAGAATGGCCTCAGGGACAGTGGTGGAAACATTTCACTCACTTTGGCAGAGCAAGAAGAATGAGATTGGAGAGCACATCAAACATCAGCAGCTCAACGGAGGGAGCTGGAGTCTTTATTTCCAGTCCAAGGACGGCTATGTTCTCAGGGCGGGAAGGCCGGAGTGTAATAATTTGTGTGGGACTCGCAGCTGGCAACATTAATGAGAAACGGCCTCTTTCAGGTTCGAATGGTGTGAGCTCAGGAAGGCCCTGTGCGGCTGAGTCTGTTTTAAATATCTCTCAGCTTGACTCATCTTGGTACCAGCTCCCCCACACTCACAGTGCCTTGGACAGCTTCCTCGCTCTGGAGTGGAGTGTGTACGTTGGCTAGGGCAGGCCGGGCAAGGGCCATCCTGGCTTAGCTGATTCATGGAGGAATGTTGTAGTTCACTGGGTAAGACAGTTTGAAAGAAGTCAGTCAGAAGAACAGCAAGATGCCGCCTTCAAACAAGTTACCTTCAACTGAAGTTACCCTCGTTTACTTAGAAGCCATATTTTGGCTTCTAGATGTCTAAACACGTTTGGACTGAGGTGTTCAGTCCAGAAGAAATCTCATAGCCCATTACAGATTAATAGAAGCTGGGAGGGCGTATGTGGGTTCAAGAGATGCGGAGCAGCAAAGAATACTTAGCTCCCTTCTGTCCCTGCTCTGGCTTCAGTCCGCAATGAGATATAGGACCAAAGACTAAGGCAGACAGGGTCAAAAGACCACCTTTTGACTGATAGTGGCAAGATTAGAGCACAGAGTTCAGTGAGATAGCCAAATAGACTGCCTAAGTCTTCATAGGTGACACTGGATCCTGAGACTTGGGGTATCAGACAACTGAGGACAAATGTACAAGGAGACGTGCATATGCTCCCGAGAGAGGAGAGAAGAAGGAACAGCCATGCCTTCTTTTATTTTCTTTAAAACTCACCCATTGGATATGTCTTTCCTCTTCCACTAGCGTGTAGTGAGTGAGGGGCAGTGGGAATGAGAATGCTATGTTGATGAGTCTCTTTTTATGTGAAGATCGGGCATGGCAAAGAGGCCTCCTCTCTCTATCCCATCTGAGCATCAGACACCCACCATGTGTCCCCCATGTGGCTTACATGACCCGATGCGCCCTCACTACAACCCAGTATGTGCTAAGACTCAAATCCGTATTCTGACTATCCGGTTTGTATCTGAACTCCACCGTTTGCCAGCTTTGTGACTGGAGGCAAAGGATGCAGGTCTGGGGGCGAGTTTCTTAAAGTGCAAACTGGAGGTAATAGCAGTAGCTACCTACAGCATGTCATGAGGCTTAGTTAATCAGAACAGGCCATACAGAACATAGTTTATATATTACACCGCACTTAATAAATATTATACGTGTGTGATGTTATTATTCTCACAGATTAAAAACAACAGCAACAACAAAGCTCGGAGAAGTTGGGTAATTTGCTGACATGCCATAGATAAAAATGTCACACAAAATTTGAGACTGTCTGACCCTCATGCCCATGCTTTTTCTGCTTCATTATGCTTCTCTCACTCATGATTGATTCAATTATTGACCATTGGAGATTGATTCAACGTCCAGCCCCTGCCCCCTCCCAAAATGTCCCCTGACTGAAGGTTCCAACTTTGTAATTCCAGGGCTGGTTCTCCTGGCACCTAGCCCTCCTTCTTAGGTGGCCTCCCCAAAGTCACCTCCTTAACATAACAAAAGGCCCCTTTACTGCTCTCATCACTTAGGAAACTCCTAGGGTTTTTGAGACCCATGAACTAGGAAATGTGGATGAAAACCGAATGTATATGAGAAATATATGAGAATATATGAGATATGAGAAATATGTATTTGGGTCATCTGAATGACCAAATATATATTTTTCAAAAATCACAATATTTCAACAACCTCTTGTCTTCTCCATTATTCTCAACTTCTACCACCCCTCTCTCCCTAGGACACATCGTCAAAATTATTTTTCATCAGAAAAACTTAATATGGTTGACAATTAATATTCAGCAAGTGTTAAGTATGCACCAGATTTTTTTCTTTCTAAGTGTTTTACATTTACTAAAACATACTATCTTCACAATAACATTTTGAGTTAAATAATATTTTTACTATTTTACAAATAAGAAAAACACACAGAGATGCGAGGGAACTTGTCCAAAGTCTCACAGCTAGTAAGTGATGGAACTAAAATATAAACCTAGTATAGCCTGAAATCCGGCAGTGTGATGCCCCCAGCTTTGTTTTTCCTTTTCAGCAATTCCTTGGTGATTCGGGGCCTTTTCTGGTTCCACACAAATTTAAGGGCTGTTTATTCCAGCTCTTTGAAAAAATGTCATTGGTATTTTGATCGGGATGGCATTGAAAGTGTAGATTGCTCTGGGTAGCATAGACATTTTAACTATGTTTATTTTTCCGATCCATGAGCATGGAATATTTTTCCATCTTTTTGTGTCTTCTTCAATGTCTTTCAAGAGTGATTTGTAGTTTCTAGAATATAGATCCTTTACGTCTCTGGTTAGGTTAATTCTGAGATAACGTATGATTTTTGGTGCTATTGTAAATGGAATGGATTCCCTAATTTCTCTTTCTTCAGTCTCATTGTTTGTGTATAGAAATGTAACTGATTTCTGAGCAAAGACAGCATGATACTGGCACAAAAACAGACACATAGACCAATGGAACAGAATAGAGAACCAGAAATGGACCCTCGGCTCTTTGGGCAACTAATCTTTGACAAAACAGGAAAAAACATCCAGTGGAAAAAAGACAGTCTCTTCAATAAATGGTGCTGGGAAAATTGGTCAGCTACATGCAAAAGAATGAAACTTGACCACTCTCACACCATACACAAAGATAAACTCCAAATGGATGAAAGACCTTGATGTGAGACAGGAATCCATCAAAATCATAGAGAAGAACATAGGCTGCAACTTCTTTGATATCAGTCACAGCAACTTTTTTCATGACACATCTCCAAAGGCAAGAGAAACAAAAGAAAAAATGAACTTGTGGGACTTCATCAAGATAAAAAGCTTCTGCACAGCCAAGGAAACAGTAAAAAAAACTAAGAGGCAGACCACGGAGGGAGAAGTTATTTGCAAATGACACTACAGATAAAAGATTAGTATCCAAGATCTACAAAGAACTTCTCAAACTCAATACACAGGAAACAAATAATCAAATCAAAAAATGGGCAGAAGATATGAACAAACACTTTTCCAATGAAGACATACAAATGGCTAACAGACACATGAAAAAATGTTCAAAATCATTAGCCATCCACTGAGTGTTATACGCAAGTAATGAATCATGGAACTTTACATCAATAGGGATGTAATGTATGGTGACTAACATAATATAATAAAAAAATATTAAAAAATATCATTAACCATCAGGGAAATTCAAATCAAAACCACACTGAGATACCACCTTACGCCAGTTAGAATGGCAAAAATGGACAAGGCAAGAAACAACAAATGTTGGAGAGGATGTGGAGAAAGGGAATGCAAGTTGGTACAGCCACTCTGGAAAACAGTGTGGAGGTCCCTTAAAAGTTAAAAAACGGAGCTACCCTATGATCCAGCCATTGCACTACTGGGTATTTACCCCAAAGACACAGATATAGTGAAGAGAAGGGCCATATGCACCCCAATGTTCATAGCTGCATTGTCCACAATAGCTAAATTGTGGGAAGAGCCAAGATGCCCTTCAACAAATGACTGGATTAAGAAGATGTGGTCCATATATACAATGGAATATTATTCAGCCATCAAAAAGAACAATTTCACAACATTTGCAGCAACATGGATGGGACTGGAGGAGATAATGCTAAGCAAAATAAGTCAAGCAGAGAAAGACAATTATCATATGGTTTCACTCATTTATGGAACATAAGAAGTAGGGAGATCAGGAGGAGAAGGAAGGGAAGAAGAAAGGGGGGGGTAAACAGAAGAGGGAATGAACCATTAGAGACTATGGACTCTGAGAAACAAACTGAGGGCTTCAGAGGGGAGGTGGGTGGGGGAATGGGATAGGCCGGTGATGGGTAGTAAGGAGGGCACGTATTGCATGGTGCACTGGTGTTATACACAAGTAATAAATCACGGAACTTTACATCAAAAACTAGGGATGTACTGTATGGTGACTAACATAATATAATAAAAAACTATTATAAAAAAATAAAATAGATATTGGACCTAAATATATATATATATATATATATATATATACCTAGGCAGGCTGGCTTCAGATTGTAGGCTCTTAACTACTAGCTATATTGCCTCTCATGAATTACTAAGATGAGTCATGCCAGGAAGTTCTTGGGCTCCAAATCACCATCCTCCACTTGGGTTTTTCCTATGTCCCTGTCATATACAGTCCCAGATCTCATTCTTCTCTTCAGACTCTCCACTTCTCCCAACCAAGTTTGACCACTTCCATTTTAGTGTCACTGTGGTTCCTGTCAATCATTTCTATTATAACCACTTCACTCTGGCACTTTTTTTTTATTCATAAAATGTCATAATTTATTGAAATACAGCTTATATTCAAAGAAATATAAAGATCTTGTGTGTACAGTTCAATTGGTTTTGACAATTGCATACAAACTGTATAAACCACACCCCTCTCAGATACAGAACTTTTCCATGTTCAGGAAATTCCCTCATGTCCCCTTCTAGCCAATTCCTGCATATCCTTCTCCTCCAAACCAGCCACTGTTCTGGTTTTTTTCACTGTTAGCTTAGCTTTGCCTAAGAACGTCCTATAAATGGAATCATACAGTATGTAACTTTGTGTTGCATGTATCAATAGCTTATGATTTTACTGGTCATATTCCGTGATATAGATATATTGAAATTTGTTTAGTCAATGGATATCCTGACATTTGTTCATTTATTTTTCTGATGGGACCCTTGTGTTCCTCTTTTCAGATTTTGACTCTCATGAATAAAGAACTCTGAACATTCTTGGACCAATACTTTTGTGGACACAGAACATGTTTTCATTTCTCTCAGATAAATACAAAGAAGTGGAATTCATGGATCAGAGAGTAGAGGTATGCTTAATTTTATTTAAAAAAATTGCCAAACCATTTTGGTTGTACCATTTTATAATGGTTGTACCATTTTATACTCTCACCACCAAAGGATGAGAGTTCCAGTTGCTTCTTATCCTACTGCCACTTGGTATTTTCAGTCTTGAAGTTTAGTCATTTTAGTGGGTGGGTAGTAGTATCTCTACGTGTTTTGAACTTGCAT
>NW_024426996.1:73099216-73256196 GCF_017311325.1 Ursus maritimus
TCCTGCTGACTAAAGATGTTGAACACTTTGTCCTGTGCTTTTTGGCTATTTATCTATCTTCTTTCATGAGATGTCTGTTCAAGGATTTTGCTTTCCGCCCACCTCTATTATTTCTATATAGATTTCTTGACTTTTAATTTTTGAATTTAAAGTGCTTATAGATTATGGATATAATCCCTTGTTTGATTTATATTGCAAATATTTTCTCCCATTGTGCGGCCTGTCTGGTCATTTTCTTAATGGTGTTTTTTGATGAATAGAAGACCAATTTTGATAAAATCCAATTGATCGATTTTTTTTCGTTAATAGTACTTTCTTGGTTCTGAAAATCTTTACCTACACCAAGGCCATGAAGATGACTTTCAATACTTCATAGTTTGCATCTTACCTTAGGTCTATCATGTATTTTTGAGTTATTTTTTGTGTGTGGTATGAGGTAAGAGTTTATACCTTCTTTCCCTCTATATCTAGTTATTTTGGCAAAATTGATTGAAAAACTTTCTTACATTGAATTGCTTTGAGTATTTTGTCAAACCTTAACTGACTGAAAAAGTAAGAGTATACAACTTGCTTGTTCCCATCCTTAGGGGAAAATTTTTACATTGATTGATTTGTGGGTGTTAAGCCAACATTGCATTTCTCAGATGAACCCCTCTGAATCGTGATGCATTGCCTTTTTAAATATACTGTAGAATTTAAATGGCTAATATTTTTAAATTATTTTTTCTATTATATTCATGTGTAATGCTGGTCATTAGTTCTCTTTTAATGTTTTTGAATGATGTTGGGATTGTGGTTGTACTGTGCTCATAAAATAAGTGTGCAAGACTGAATTTTTATTTTTTGATAGAATTCACTAGTGTCTCTATTTGACTCAGAGCTTTTTTCATGGTAGGCTTTGTATTTTATTTTTTTAATTTATATTTTTTAAATTTATTTATTTAAGAGAGGGAGAGAAAGCACATGTGAGCCGGGCGAGGTGCAGAGGGAGAGGGACAAGCAGACTCCATGCTGAGTGCAGAGCCTGACGAGGGGCTCGATCTCACAACCCTGAGATCGTGACCAGAGCCAAATCAAGAGTTGGACGCTCAACTAACTGAGCCACCCAGGAGCCCCTTCAGGTGTGCTTTTTAAATACTAATTTGATTTTATTAATAAATATAAGGCTACTCAGATTTTCTATTTCTTCTTGGATCTGTAAAACCTATGGTAATATTCTTTCTTTCTTGATACTAACAATTTCTGTTTTCTGTTTGTTTTTTAATTTAGTCAAAGTAGAGACTTATCAATATTCTTAAACTTTTCAAAGAACCAGTATTTACTTTTATTGATTTCCTCTATACTTATTTTCTATTTTATTGGTTTGTATTACTTTACATTATTTCTTCCTTCTACTGACTTTGGGCTTAATTTCCTCTTCCTTTTCTGGCTTCTGTGATGGAAGCTTAGATCCTTGACTTTAAGCATTTATTCTTTTCTAATATAAGTAAATAGAGCTATGAAATTTCCTCTAAGCGGTGCTTTAGTTGCCTCCCAATGCAGTTTAGACGTCTTAATTATCATTCCACTGAAAATGTTTTCTAATTTTGCCAGTTGTAATTCTTTGACCGAAACCAAGAGTCAGGTGCTTAACTGACTGCACCACCCAGGTACCCCTATATCACCTTTATTTCTGAAGTGTATTTGTGCTGGATATAGAACTCCAGTTTTAAAAAATGTTAAGCAATTCAAACATGTTTTATTGCCTTCTGGTTAACACTGTTTCTGATGACAGCCCAGCAGTGATGTTTACTGTTCCCTTGCAGATAATGCATCCCCTTTCTACAGCTGCTTTTAGGATGTTCTTTTCACCTTTCTTTCTTTCTTTCTTTCTTTCTTTCTTTCTTTCTTTCTTTCTTTCTGGCAATTTTGTTATGATATGCCTAGATGTATTTATCCTTCTTTGGGTCTGATAATATTCTTGGTTTATATTTTTTCATCAAATTTGGAAAATATGTGACCAAATATCTTCATTTTTAAAAATTCAATTAGCCAACATACAGTACATCATTAGTTTCAGATGTAGTGTTCCATAATTTATCAGTTGCGTATAAGACCCAGTGCTCATCACATCATGTGCCCTCCTTAATGCCCGTCACCCAGTTATGCCATCTCCCCACACATCTCTCCTCTAGCAACCTTCAGTTTGTTTCCTACAGTTAAGAGTCTCTAATGGTTTGTCTCCCTCTCTAATGACTTCCCATTCAGTTTTCCCTCTCTTTCCCTATGATCCTCTGCTCTGTTTCTTATATTCCACATATGAGTGAAACCATATAAAACTGTCTTTCTCTGATCGACTTATTTTGCTCAGCATAATTCCCTCCAGTTCCATCCATGTCAATGTAAATGGTAAGCATTCATCCTTTCTGATGGCTGAGTAATATTCCATTGTATATATATATACACATCTTCTTTATCCATTCATCTTTCGATAGATATCTTGGCCCTTTCCACAGTTTGGCTATTGTGGACATTGCTGCTATAAACAGTGGGGTGCAAATGCCTCTTCAGGTCACTACATTTGTATCTTTGGGTTAAATACCTTGTAGTGCAATTGCTGGGATGAAGGATAGCTCTATTTTTAACTTTTTGAGGAACCTCCATACTGGTTTGCAGAGTGGCTGCACCAGTTTGAATTCCCACCAACAGTGTAAGAGAGTTCCCCTTTCTCTTCATCCTCGCCAACATTTGTTGTTCCCTGTCTTGTTACTTTTAGCTGTTCTGACTGGTGCGAGGTAGTATCTCATTGTGGTTTTGATTTGTATTTCCCTGATGCCAGGTGATGTGGAGGGCACATATTGCATGGTGCACTGGGTGTTATACGCAACTAATGAATCATCGAACTTTACATCGGAAACCGGGGATGTACTGTATGGTGACTAACATAATATAATAAAAAATCATTAAAAAAATAATAAAGTCCTCATCTGTTAAATCCAAACCTGCTAAACAGATGTAGACATGCTACTTCTACTGACTTGTCTTTCTCCTGCTTGTGGGTCACATTTTCCTACTCCTCTGCATTTCTAGTAGCGTTTTCCTTTATACTAGACATTGTGAATTCTATAGAGTTGAATGCCTGGATTTTGTGTTCCGTTAGCATGGCTGACTTTTGGTCTGGTAGTCAGTCAAAGTACTTGTGGATCTACCTGAATTTTCTTGAGGACTTTTTAAAGCTTCGTTAGAATGAGTGAGGGGAGTCTTTACTTTACTGTTAGGGGAGCACCCCATCCTCACGCATGACCTTTCCAGTATCTCAGCTGCAGGCCTGGCTTGTTTAGCAAGTTCTCTCCACTTAGTGTGGCTGGAGCTTTCATATCTCTCAGTCTTTTCTGTCCCTGAAATCTCTTCTGCTCATAAATCCCTGGCCATATTTCTTGCCAGGTGTTATGGTTGAAATGTGTCATTTCCTGCCCCTGCCCCATTCCTGTGTTGAACTGCTAACCCTCATACCACATAATGTGACCTTATCTGGAAGTAGGATCATTGCAGATATAATTAGCTAAGTTAAGATGAGGTCCTACTGGAGTAGGGGGGAATCCCAATCCAACATGACTAGTGTCCTTATTCAAAGGGGAAATTTGGACACAGACGTGCACAGGGAGAATGACAAGAGACCATGAGGGCAGAAATCGGGGTGATAGGTTTCCAAGCCAAGAAATGCCAAAGGTGGCCAGCAACCATCAGAAGCCAGGGGAGAGGCATGGAACAGATACTTTCCTTCTATAGCCCTCAACCCTGCCCACAACTTGATCTTGGCCTCGCAGCTTCCCAAACCGTAAGACAGATTTCTGTTGTTTAAGACACACGGTCCGTGGTACTTCCTGACAGCAAACCTAGGAAACTAACATATCAGACCTCACAAAATTACCCTATGGTATATATGCAGCTTACTAATTGGCCCCAGACTCGGGGATCCCTCAGAATATTTCTGGATCTCTTTCCCGGCACAGTGTCCTGCTCACTGGCATTGTGTGTCCTGCATTCCTATGACTTTATTTGTCCTTTTCATCTCTGCCTGCTCAGCTCAGCAAGACCATGCTCTGCTCGGGCTTCACCTCCCTGCACGGCAGTCCAGAAAATTCTTCCAGCAAGGAAACTGTGCAACATGAGCCCTTCCTTGCATGTCCCTCATCCATCTCGGGTCGCACAGCATTCCACTGCCTGTTGTGCAATGTCTGAATTATTTCATGTGTTTCATACTGTTTTCAAAATTTGGGATCAGAGGGTAGTCCTGTAACAGTTACTCTGTCATAATTATGTGGTATAATTTTTTTTATAGCGAAACTACTTCTTTATACGGATAACTATATGAGAAATCATAACTTGTGTTCTCCTTTTCCCTCTTTCAACATTGTCCGACACAGGAAACATGCATTCATTCAATCCATTCTGTGTTCCTTCTTCCTGCCCTTGACTACACTAGGCACTTGGAGAAGAAAATGATATCCATTCTTTTCAAGGGGGAGTGCAGACAAGAAAAATTGCTACTGAAATATAGTTCAAGAAACAGCTTGAGAGGGTAGGACAGGGCATTGTGGGAACACCAAAAAGAAGTGCTTACTGCCACTTGGTACTCAGCAAGTGCTCAACAAATGCTTGTCAAATTCAAGAGGGAACTCCATATGTGTTCAGCAAGATTTCCAAAACACTTTGTTAATTCATTTAAGAAATATGTACTTAGTACCCACTACAGAATAAGCTCTGTTCCAAGAATATGGGAAGTAGCTGCCAACACAAGAGCCCAAAGTGTCTTTTAAACAAATCCAGAGATGCAAAATGCCTTATTGATAAATTCCCGCCATAGATATTTATTAAGTGACCTCTATGTTGTAGGCACAGTTCTAAAAAATCTTACCTACTCTCTAAAGCAAGTAGTGAAAATAATCTATCACTGGTATTATTTGGAAGTAGAATTTTAAGACCCGAGCTCTGAATTAGGCATAAACATGTAATCGATATGGTAGATTTCAGATAACGTGAGGCAGACCACCCATGGGAATCTTCCAAAGGGGTGATCAGGACCCAGTTCCATGATTCTTGTAGTTTGTCGTCTGCTTTGAGAATATAAAATGTTCAAGAAAATGGAGAGCAAGAAAGCTGGGGGCTTTTCTATATAAAGAGTTTCTCTTATGTGTCAATTCCAATCCTATCCTGGTCACAAGTGAAGGGGTGAGGGCGCTATGTCTTTCTCATGCTTGGAGGCTTGTTCCAATGGCAGCACTCATAAAGCTTTACTTATGGTCTCTGCTGTTGGTGGACACCAAGGACCCAGACATACTATCACCTCAGAAAAGTGAGAGCAACCTGCCTGGGCCAGAGAGAGTAGACTACAGTGCCTGGCAAGTAACCAGAGGAGGAAGAAGTACAAGAGCGCGTTTCATGGACCAGATGGTGACAGAGCCAGCCTGGAGCCATTTCAAGTCCTGCCCAAGTAGACTGCCTGGGAGTGCTTTTGGACTCATGTGGAGCAATGGATGTGGACCTCATCTTTGAGGAATCTAGGGTGGGGGAAGCAGCCAGGTGAAGGCAAGGCATTGCCCATGTCAGAGGAGTTGTAGCTGAAGGGACCAGTAAAGACTATTCCAAACAACTTTGAAAGCATCTATGAGGAAAGAGCTACTGCTGTCCAATTGCCAGGTCCAGAGAGCATGAATCCATTCACTCCAGCAGAAACTGCCTTTTCTCCTCCTCTTCTCCTTGGCAGCCCATCCTCTCTGACTTTTATGAGGTGTGGAGCAGCCGCTAGTGAGTGGGGGAGGAAATGGAAGAGAAAGAGGACAGAAGCCAAACATAGCCTTCTCTAAGGACAGCCTTCCACCTAGCCTGAGGTGACGTTGGGATGGGAGGAGTCTAGCCTTGAAGGAAGATTGAGATGTGACTAGGACCTTGGGGGAGACACTTCTAGTAACTGAATTGAGATTGTGTTTTGTGATTTAATATGGTTGCAGAACTACAGGAACTAAATGAAAAATTATGGTTCCTAACAATTTTTCATCTTCCTCCTCTGAATAAATTTGGACAAGACCCTAAGAGGCAAAAAGTCAATGTTTTTGATTACGTCGGGTGAGTTGTGTTTGTCTAATCAACTGGCTGCACTTTGAAATTTTTCCTTAGCTACAGATAGGGATTTCATGCGTTTCTTCTCCAATCCTCAACCAGATCAGCTCTGTCAATATTATCCACATAAATGTTAAGGTCTCGGCCCTTGGAAGATCAAGGATTTTACAGTCTGTCTGCCTGAGTCGTCAAGAGACTCAAGTCTGAGTGTTGAGGAATCTGGGTGTCAAGGAATTTCTTTTTCTGCTCTAAGACTTTGTCAGAGATCTTGGGAGGTGTCAACTGAATGGCTTGAGAAATTCCCTTTCAATGTTTGGACATTTCATTCCCCAACGGCAGGGGTGGGGAGAGGGGCAATAACTAAAAAGCCCACTAACAATGATAGACAGATGGGCATAGGGGCTACACCAGAAGCGACTTTTTGGTGACTCATGTTGGAGGAGCTGCCTGTCCCGGCTATTTCTTGGGTAACTTTCCCCAGTCAGTTCCACTTGGAAAGACAAACAGCATTAAAACTAAAGAAAGTTCCACAGCTGACTCTATGGCATTAGAATTATCACCCAACAAAATCGTGGTCTGTAGCCAAAGGACACCTTGTCACAGTGTCAGAGCAAGCATGGCTGACGGCGTCCAGGGGAAAAAGAGAAGCCTGTCTAGACAGATTGGAACGTCTCGTGTGCCTAATTAAACAGTCCCTCTTACAACCGGGGCTGTGTGAAAAGTTTGCTTGTTTATTAATTACTGGTGGAACATACCTTTAAAGAGTTGCCATGCACTTCATCCTCTTCCATGGATTCACGGGGATTAGGAGCCCAAAAGGGCCCTAGGATCGAATAATCCAATCCTGTAAATTTCCAGAAGAGAAAAACTGAAGATCAGAGAGATCAGAGAGAATGACAAGGACGAGGAGTGAGCCATCAGCAGTGACAACATTAGAATCCACGTTTCCAACATCCAGTCCGTGGCTTTGTCTGCCATGCCAGCCTGCCTGTTGTGTAGACAGATGATGTGGCCCCTCCAAAGGTGCTACTAGGAAGGCTCTTTGTTGAGATTTATTCCCCCACATGACTATCCTATTTATTAAAATTCCCTCATTACCGGTACATCCCTTTGGGCTGTCAATCCAGCTATCTGTCTGGAAAGTATGAATACCCTTGAATGGAGCAACACAACCCAGGCTTGGATTCTCTTAGAAGCAGCCCCAGAGACAAGGATTTGAGGGCCAGCAGTTTATTTTGAAGATGATTCTGGAGAGCATTGGCGTGGAAGTGTGGAGGATGCAGGGAAGACAAGGAAACCAAGAGAGGGTAAGCTATTGAATAGGCTGCTGCTATGGGAAGCTGAGGCTCCAGCCCTTTGGGGGAATTCTGGGAGGAAATGGCCAATATACGTCAGAGTTGACCCATCAGAATGGCCATAAAGTTAGGGAAGTTGTCACTTACTCCAGGTGTCATTGGTTGACAGCTACTCCCTGGAGGCCATGGACGCTTTCTCTTGCTGTCTGCCATGCTTCGGCTAGGCACAAAGGCAGAGAACACCAGTGTTTGCAGTAGGTCCCTGTTGGGTACGTCCTGGGCAGGGGGTGTTGGGTCAGGCCCAGACAGCAGCCGTGCATCAGAGTTGCCATCAATCAGTCCTTGCCCGCTTAGTGTGAGACGGTATGAGGGCTTGTCTCCGTGACATCTAAGGACAGAGCAGTGAGGACAGTGGTCCATTTGCTTGGGGTGGAAGGAGATGAGTGAAGAGTTTGGGCAAACAGAGCACTGCCTGCCCAGGAAATAGCAGGCTCCCATGCTTGCAGACAAGTTTACAATTTAGAGTTCTGGAGGTCTGACCTGTTTATAGGTTACTTGACACATGTCAATGAATTACAGCCAGAAATTTATAGTCACCAAGCCTGCCCACAACCTTCCTCCCCTCTTCTGCTTACACCCTCAGTTTTAGACAAAATACAGTGAATCAAGGATTGAAAGGCACCCTAAAATTCAGTTTAATTTAAATGATCTCAATCTATATTAATTTAAGCTGAACATTTGCATTCCATTTTATTTTCTGTGATTCACTTAAATAAGATCCAACATTTTTTGATTACTTCCCCACTTAATCAATCAATCAGTATAGGAGAAAGGAAATTGGACTTGAAATCGGATTTAGTTCTGAGCCATTACTCAGTGCCTATTTAGTTGACAAGGCTTGGGGAAATCTTTATCACTAAGCCTTTCTTTCGGGAAAATGGGGTAGTCTTCGTTATTCTGTGTACCTCTGTGTATCCGTGAAGGATACGTGGAATAACAGACAGGGAAGCACCCCATAGCCTGTAACACAAGTCTCACACTTGTTCTACAAATGCTATGTCCATGCCGGCTGTATGCACTGCCACGGAGTCTACAGTCTAGAGTTATTCAGTGGCTTTGCAACTCTTTACGGCACAGCGTGGGAGGCACAAACACAGATACCATATGATCTCTGTTTTTATGGGTTTTATAATCTAGGGGAAGGGAGGGGAAGATAATGACAAAAGAATGAAGCAGTGGGTATGGTTCTAGTGCAATGCTAAGGTACAGAAAGAATTATTTGAAGGATGGGTCAGATGTCAGTAAAATAAACTGGGAAACACGTGGGGGTCGCAGACACTGTTGGGGCTCCACCTAAATCATCTTGAATTTCCCTACTGGCTCTTCGCTCCCCTCTCTCAGCTTCCGTGCTTGTTTGCCTCCAAAGCCTGCACCTGTGTCTTTCTTTGGAGGGTTGCCCTTGGCTCTCCGCACACTTGCAGACAGCCGGAAGTATCTGGGAGTTTACATCCCTGGGGCAGCCCTTCGGTGATGACTAATTAGCATGGGAGTGTGCAAGCTCAACTCTCTTGCTTGGGGTTGGGACAAACTTGGAGGTGTAATTCACACTTGAGAACTCCCCAGTGGAATTACGTGGAAGTTGCCCTCTCTGGGAGTCTGCCTGAAATCACACCCTTGTCTGGCTTCTTCTCCTTCACTGTCACGCTTCCCCCACTCTCTTACTGGTTTCTCTTGGGCACACTTTCTTAATAAATTACTTGCACACAAATTCTTGTCTCCCAGTGTGTTTCTGGGGAATGCGACCTAAGACACAGGGCATTCTGGGTGGAATGAACAGCCTGGGGAAGACAGTGAGTTTAGGAAGGTGGAAGGCGTGACTGGGGAACAGCATGGTTTGTGGCTTGTGGCTGGAGACTGAATTTGACATTGAACCCTGTCAAATTCATTCATTCATGAGACATCTTCGGGGCAATTCCTATGAGCCCAGTGCTGGTTTTAGTCCTTGGGATATATGAACAGAGAAAAAAAGAAGATTAAATCCTTGCCCTGGTACAGCTTATATTCTAACAGGACAGAAAGAAAACAAAGAATAAGCATAATAAGTAAGTCAATTTTATAAAAAGTGTGTTAGAGGATAAGAGAGGCATGAGGAGTATGGAGGTTTACTGATTTCATATAACTGTGGGGGGAATTCTGCCAGTGAGTCATGGTAAGGTGATTTCTGGCTTGGGGTTGTCAAGTGTTCTTTATTAGTGATCTTATTTTAATGGCTAGAGTTTAGGGTGCATATCATCAACGATTTATGGAGAACTAACTTCAAGTTGGAAAGAGGATTATTATGTTATTTATATGTTGTGGCATAACCAAGTGTTCCAAAATTCTGTAGCTTAAAAGAACTTTTATTATCTCATGATTTTTGTGGGTGAGGGAATCTGGGTGAAGCTTAGCTAGATTCTCTGGCCTGGTGTTTCTCACAGGCAGCAGCCGAGAGATTGGCTGGGACTGCTGTCTTCTCAAGACTTGACCGGTAGCGGAGCAGAGGATCTGCTCCCGAGCTCACTCACACGCCGTTTGTAGGTCTCTGTGGCTGTTGGCCATAGACATTAGTTCTACCTGCAGGGCTACTGACAACAGAGCAGCTCACATCCCCCAGACCAAGGGCTCTAGGGCAGAGAAAGAAGGGATAGGAGGGAGGGATGGGGGGGAGAGAGCGAAAGTCACAAGAGAGGGGAGGGAGCAAGGTGGAAGTTACAGGTTTTTTGTGTTCTAATCTAGAACAAAACAATTTTTTTGCCTCACACAGAGAGAAGCGAGCAAGTCAGTAGCCACAGTGTGCACACAAAGGAAAACCCAAGGACCTGGATACTTACTAGGAGGCAGACATCACTGGGGACCATTCTGTAGGTGCCTACACAAGGATACTTTGTTGATATGCTGAGCATTAGGGCATTCACTAGATCCTTGCTTTCTGAGAAACAGAGACCCGAAGCCAAGTGATCTCCAACATATCACTGTGGAATGTGACTCTTGCACAAAAGTTGCCAGGCAAGTTATCACAATTCAAACTCTTACTCTTATAATATAATAAGACTTGATTGCAGAAACCTTATTTCCTGCTTTGAAATATAATGTTTATCAAATAGTTACGCTTTTGCATTTAAGTATGCAAAGTTGATTACTCAACATAAAGTTTACATATGTTCTTTCTGGAAATTCTGCAGTGTGGGCTATACTGTGTGCAGCTTCTGAAAATCAGAGAATAATTAAGTTGAGAATATAAGTGGGTTCTTTATTTCTTAATGAATATTGCCATTCTTCCTCGGAATCTCCTATCCCAGTGTTTTAAGGAGGTCAGCTAAGGCTCTGTCCTCTGCCTCCTCTGGAGTGTTAGTTTTGATAATGAACTTGGTATGGGTGTTAGTATCGGGATTGGCCTTGGTCCCAGTGATTAGGTGGGGTTGTAAAAGGGTGAACTTGGGTCATCTCTATAGAGGTATTATTTGTAATGAAAATGATTGTAAAAGGTAGGGGTTAAAAGATAAATCACTGAACATCGGGGCTCTTGAAACCCCAAAATCTTGCTTTGAGACTTACAAAGGTTCAAGGGTGAATGCTACATTCTCAATAAAGTTGTATAAAAAATATAGTTATCCCAGCCTCATCACTGGAGGGACCTACCTTGGGCTAGTTACCTTTACTTTGGAAATTTCCTTCTTTTTCCCACATTTACACAGAAATAACTTCAAATTGTGGAGCAACTCTGAGGCACAGATTTTGGAAGGAAGAATTGAGATTGGGAACTGTTTTCCAAGTGAAACTTCCTCTTACTGAATACACATTTGGCACTAGTGACTGATTGAAGGGTCATAGAAACCAAAGGGAAATATCAGGAAAACAGGGCGACACCAAGTAGGGAGGCAGGGAGCAATTCTGAAGGAAGAATGTAAATTGAGGTTTTTTTTAACCTTTTATGAGAGGCCACCGGGATGGTCCGGGATGGTCCGGGTGCCCAGGTAGGCTACGATGTTGTGAGAAATAACAATGGAGCTTGCAAGATGTCATAATACAAACAAAATCCCGAGCAGGAGGGAAGGTTGTCTCCCAGCCAGTCAGCACCCTGCTCCCCTCCTGCCCTGGGTCCCCACTGTCCTCTCCCCCCTCCCCACACCCCTCCTCTGCCGCTTTCTTCACAGGATCCTGGTTGGGCCTGGATGGCCCCCAAACACCTGGTTGAACAATAAACACGAGTGACTGTGGTGGTCCTGTCAGCCCCTGCTCTTTGTAAAATTACCGCTGACCCCCAGCCCTGGCTCGGATGGATTTCCCAGACGCCCCGCATCGCTGCGCTGACAGGCACTGAGCTCTGCCCTACACTGTCTTCGCCCCATTATTGGAAGGTCTTCAGGAGCTGGGAGCTGGGAAGAGCGCATCTCGGCGCTGGAATCGGTTACAAATCAAACACTGTGCTTACAAACTCTTACGTTTTGAAAAGAACACTTTGCAGTGATTAAATATTTATGCACGGCACGCACTTGAAACTTTGATGATTTATTCAGATTTTATAACTTAGAGTAAAATAGAAATTGTTGTCCAGTGTAAGATATATATAAATAAATATATAAATCTAAGCATATAAATATAAAAACATATATGTATGTGTGTATATAAAGATTTCGTTTCCCTGGGTATGGGGTATCCAAGATGCTGGATGACAGAATGCATCTGTTTTGCTGTGTGTTTGCTTTTTTTTTAATGGTCTCCATAAATCCAGGGAGCTCCTTCTTGGACCGCTAGCCTCTTTCAATAGAAGCATGTTTTCACTGGGATTTCCACGTTCATAATTATTCCTCTCATTTCTCTGCCGTGAGAAGACAAGCTGGTATTTCATTGCTTTGGGGAAGTTAATAATATGGTAGGCCAAACATCAGGAAAAATTATAATGAATGAAGCTATACAAATTGGGGGAAACACAGGCTGCTGTTCTAAAGTGTTCCCGTCATAAACCCTGGGAATTCCACTATAGTCGCAAGCAAGTAACGCTTTAGCGCATAAACACTCAATTAATTAAATGTAATACGCTATATAAGTTTGAATGAGTTCTAAATACAGAAATGGTCAAATAATGGTGCTTGAAACCACTGGCTAAGAGGAGTTCCATGTCTTATTCTGAATTTCCTACCTGGAATGAGACCCTTCTGCCTCCCTCCTGAAAATCACTACATGCATCGTTTATAAATAGAATATTATCAATTCCTTACTTGGTACATGCTGATTAAGCCTCATACTCACGCATAAAAAAGCAAAACAAAACAAAAACCAAATAAACAAAAGAACTTTTCTTGTCTTAAATTTCTATCTCTCATGATGTCTCCAGAGCCGTTGTTTGAAGAGCTCTGTTTTCTTCATTATTTCCAATTTCTGGAAGCATGGGTTTTATTATCCTCTTGCCCCTCTTAAGTTCCTTGAACCATTTTTATATGGTGTTTAAGGGGACACATCTCACCTGACTGATATTCTGTAATCCCTAAATAACTACTTCTCAAATGTGACTCTGAAACTACTCCCAAGGGAGGGCAAACTTTTTGAGAGGTGACAAGCCTTGTCTGACACTAGGCTGAGGGTGATGGCTATTGTGTGGGCTTTCGTGGCACCTCGTGCCTGTCATTGCTCACCGTGCCTTATGGAAGTCAGTTCTTGGTTTATCTCTGCCTTCTTCGTGTGTGAGACTGTATCTTTCTCATCTTCGTGACCTTAGTGGTTAGCACTCTGTGTGCACACGGTAACGTTCACTATTCATTTCTTGCGTGCACT
Organism: Ursus maritimus; assembly: GCF_017311325.1. NCBI lineage: Eukaryota > Metazoa > Chordata > Mammalia > Carnivora > Ursidae > Ursus > Ursus maritimus. Next base: position 73,112,422 of record NW_024426996.1, read on the forward strand.
TCATTCATTCATTCATTCATTCATTCATTCATTCAGCAAGAACTATTCCAGGCCCTGGAGAGCTATGATGAACCAGACACAAAAGGATTCTCTGGATCTTAGGGTCCAGACTGTTTTTACAAGTTTAGGTGAACTAAAATGATTTTATAAATAAAACAAAAAAAATGCATTAAAGGAAATCACTTGGAAATGTGTCTGATCTGACCAGACCCAGAACTCAGTTCTTTTCCAGAATGTGTTCCCCAGACTCTGCTGCCTCTACTTACTCTCTTCCAACCGGGTGGCAAACCCTTATGGAAACTATGTAACCATCACCAAACAGATGAGAGAAAGAGCAGGCCTCTTCTAGAAAAAATCATTGGACCACGTCTCTTCTTATAGAAACCAGAAAGATCAAATCCATTGATACAGATGCATTGCCTACACCTTAAATTAAAAAAAATAATTATAGAAGTGATAGCTTTCAGTATCAAGCTTAATGCAGGACGCTGGGCCGAAGTTTAAGGACTACAGAATATTTTTCTACAAAATAGAATAAAGAAGGGAAGATTTGTATTCAGTTTTTGCTGCATTAACAACCTCCCCCTCCCTCTTCCCCTCCCAAATCTCAAAGGCAGGAACAGCACACATTTCTTTCTTACATGTTGGTGAGTACAGGTCGGCTGCCGTCCAGGAACCAGGATAAAGGAGCAGCTCTTACGGGGACCTGCTGTTTTCACGGCAGAGAGAGATGAGCAGACCAGAGCCTGCAGAAAAGCATGAAATGGATTTGAAATCTTTTACAGACCCAGAGCATGTGTGGAGGAGTCAGCCTGCAAATGACACAGCCAAGCCCAGCATCCACGGGGGTGGAGATGTAGGCATCCACCCACCAGGACAGACAGAAGGACTTTAAAGTCCAACTGGGGAACTGAGTGTGAGCTGGAATGATGTGACCCCTTGGCCCCTCCTGTTCTTTCCCTGCCCTGAATAGCTTCAGCCCCTTTTCCCCAAGATAGACTCCTGAAAATACTCCCAATAGACAAACATGGACATCTCTCAGTCTTGGGGAGCTCAGGGTTCAGGCCTCTTGGGACATTTATCACACTCCATTGTGTTCTCATTTTGTTTCTTAAGAGCTTAACATTGTCTCCAATAAAATGTGGACTCCTCAGGAATGCTTGAGACATAGAATATGGTTGAAATGTTTGTGATTTTGGAATGGCTTAAAAATAGGAAATAGAAACAATGTCTACAGGTGATTTTAGAAACCAAGATCCATATTTGTTAATTCTCTGCAGGAAAAACAGTTTTCTGTGCCACTGTCTTCCTGTAATGCCTCTTTTACTGCGGACACAAGCACTGCAGAAGCAGAAATTTTCTTCACACTTATTTCTGTGGTACTAAGTTAATATCTAAATACCCCGAGGGACCTGGAGAAAAATCACCCCAAAGCACTACTCATGCTGCCTGGTACTAAGTAGGGCCCTTCATAGATTTTTAAAAACTAATTTGCCTATGATAAAAACAGGGAAAAAGAGAGATACAGAGGCTTTAGTAACGAGTCTGGAGGTATCTTCTCAAACACTTTTTGGCAGAAAAAGCTAAGACACAATGAGTTAACATTTCTGAGCTAATTTCTCTTTGAAAAATGAGGGGAGAAAAAGCAGAACAAGCGGATTGAGGAGGAGGAGGAGGGAAGAAAGGACAATATTGCATGGAGAAAGTCTGAAAGTTTGGTCGTGACTGATCCTTGAGATGTGTGGTAGATAGCAAGCACGGCCTGAGCACTCTAGTGGTGCTGAGTATGAAAGCACAGGGATCCGGAGAGCCATCTTCCTGGTCCTCTGACATTTAGAGACTCAGTCCAGAAGTCTCCAGAATACGCAATAAATCCTGTCTACTCTTGGCCCCATGCTCGAGTCACCGAATTCCTCATCCTAACCCCAGCTGAGCGTCCTTGAAGATCAACCTTTATCAACCGACATTCTTCCTCAGGCCACAGATACTTGGCAGTTTAAGGGGGTGCTGTCTGGAAGAAGAAAACCAGCGAAAAGGAAAGAATAAAGTAGAAGAAGGGGTGGGAGGAAGAAAGAGGAGAGGAAAAGGATGGAGATGTTAATTTTGAATTCAGGGAAATGAAGTTCTAAATGATGTACACATATTGTGTATTTGGAGGGGGAGGGAGAGAAAGAATGTTACTGGCTCTTCCTCACACAACTCACACTTCCCCAGATGTTAGGACAACGAAAAGAAGGAAACTCCCATTTCTTGAAGGCTTCCTGCTTGCCAAGCACTCTGCTAGATGTTTTGCAACTGTGACCTTACCGAGTTTCTATTTTCTGATGTAAGTGTTCTGATCTCCTCCTAGAAGGGAACAGACTGGCTCAGGGCATGTGAGGGACCAGGTTGAGAGGGCTGGTGAATGGGTCAGGTCTCCACTACTGTGGGGTTTAAACCCAATTGCAAGTCAATGTTCCGATTAAATAGACAGGACATAAATTATTTAAAAAGACAGGGAGGAGACCCTAAGACTGTCCTTACTCATTTCAAGGAGTCTCTGGGAAGAAATTGGGCCCTGAGCCATAAAGAACCACTATTTGCGCCAACCTGGTTTAACAGAGGGGGTCTCAAGTATTTGGGGAGATATTAATTAATGTTTTGAGAAGGTAACCTGTGCTCACATAGACTTGGCATATGCTGGGTTAATCTGCAGGACTTCTCAGAGCCTTTAATATGCTAATGTGCACCTTGGCCCTCTAAAAGCCTGCAGCCTGCAGGCCCCTTTCCTTACATCTTTCCAGACTGCTTGTGCTCAGACCATATATTGCTTTGGAGTCCCTGACTTAGGCTCAGAGTGGGAACTTGTCAAAACAGCTGCCTAGGGCTCCCTGCTCCTTCCTGAGCACTGTCCGCCTCCCACAATCCCTACACATAGTGTCTATGAGAGGCACCAGATTCATGCCACACTTCAAGGATGAGCGCCTGACCACTCTGAACCACTCCGTGGGCTTCTCTAGGAATTTTAGAGTCAAAACTGAGACCAGTATGTCTCTGGGTGCCTGGAAGTGAGAGCAGAAAAGGAAGCAACTCCATGTGCATCCCACCGGCCAGGGGTGCAGATGCACAGGACGGTCAGGGAACTGAAGCGGGAACACTCTAGATCCCTCTGCACCGTGCCAGCCCCAACACGGCTCACCTCCCGTGGCAATAACCATCCCATCAGGACCTGACATCCTTCCACGGGATCCCCTTAGCGGTTTGAGCTATTTAACTCAGGATTTCCGTTACATAAGTAACAAAGTAATACCAAGTAATTAAAATGAATACCCTGCAATCAAACAAAAATATATATAAAGTGTTTGAAATAAATGCAATGCCAGTTTTGCTTGCCTGGAAGGAATAATAAAACAAGGAAAGCGGAATTTAGAATACTAACATGTAAGTGGGAGGAGAGAGAAAACAGTTAGCAAGCCAGCGGTGAAGTTCTAAGGGTTTGTAATGGGAGCAGATGGTAGTTCCACCTACAGACTGGAAGATTCTGTGTTATCTGAAAACATGATCACATTTATTCATTCATAACCACATTCCTCCTCCTCCTCCTCTTCTCCTTCTTCTTTTAACTGATTCACAAAGATCCATGTGCAGACACCATCCTGGGTGTTGTGGACACATACGTGCGGGTGCCGTGGTCTCTGCCTGCAGGAATCTCACCATCCACGTGTATAAGTAAGTAAAAATATGCAAATGTATGATGTGTGCTATTTTCTGCCTGTTTGCTTTCAGACCCATTCCACACCTTTCCCCCAATCTGCTTTGTACCACAGGGAGCCCATGGCCCAGCTTCCCAGTCAGCTGGCCAGCGGAGGCCCTTCCAGGAGATCAGACAGCAGGGCGATAAGAAGGCCAGTCTCCGTGACTTCCTCTGTGCTTCAAGAAGCTTCTCTGGCAGTAGTCAGAGCTGCCCGACTGCTCCAATTGCCTCAGGCAGCGCCCCTTAGAGTGGGTGTAGATTCTGGGCTCTGGTCATATAGCCTCCACAATTTGACCCTCTGGCCCCAACAGGGAAAGTGGCTTCCTATCTGTGCTGACCTCTGGATGGCCTCCCAGTCTCCTGTTTGCTCTTCCGAAACCGTTGTCACTAGTTCCTTATATTAAATTACCTCACTGTCCTCTCTGGCATGCCTTCCTGTCTTCCGAGTGGACCCACACTGATATCTTCAGTAAGTGTCTTAGCAGAAGAAACCGGGGATGGGGGGCAGGTCAGAAAAGTCTTCAGAGTGAAGGTGTCCATGAACCAGTCCTTGAGAATCCGATAGGCACTGACCACACAAAGAAAAAAAAGGCATTCTAAGAGAAACAATAGAACCTTTTGCCTTGCTTTTAGGGTTCATTGGGTAGAATTGTTTATATAGGAGAGCTGTGGCCAGGCTGTGAGGGCCCATGCATATGATACCCATCCAATTATAGTTTGGATGTACTCTAGGTACAACAAGAGAGCCAAAATATCAAGGAAGCATCGAAAGGTGAACTCAAGGGAAACAAACACATGTGTCTGATTGGAGCGAAGAGAACAGCCAGACACAGAAAAAGCATGTAAGTAAAAAGGACTTTAGGAGGCCAGAGTCAGTAATATCCTCTTATGTTTGTCACTGTGTTATTACTTTTAGAGGGTTTGCACATTATCATATGTGATGTGGCTGTTCCTTGTATTGATTCTTTTACTTTGCCAGCATCTACTGAGCCCATGCCCCCTGTCAGGCTCTTTGCTAGGGGTGGGACACATGGAGACAAAGAAGAGGTGGCCCCTTCCCTAGCAGTGCTCTGAGCCTAGTGGGGGAGGCAGGAAGGGGAGGGCAACGAGGCTCAGAGCATCACCACTCAAGAGAATGACTGTGCTAGGGAAAGGGGGTTGGACGGCCAAGCTTGCAGGGCAGTTTGGCAAACTGAGTGATGAGTCTGGGGCTAACAGGGAGGAAAGAATTAGGAATAAATTCTCGGAGATCCAAGATTGTGACACACCAGGGAGATAGTGGCATGGCGGCAATCCTGTGCCAGGTGTGGATTAAAATGTTGAATAACCCATGCTGCTGATGGATTAGGGAGGTCGTCGACTGCTAGTTGTTACTGTTTTTGTTTTTGTTTTGTTTTGTTTTCTCATCTCATAGATTATTTGGGATAGGGAAGAGAGAGAAACCCAAGGCTTTCAGCTCTTATAAAAATGCACCTTCTGTTTATGCTTTGTTGGGGTGGAAACCCCGTTCCATCCCTAAATTACCACACGGCTCAGAGCAAATTGCTTCTCACTCCACTTCCCTCATCTCTAAAAGGGGATGTTACTGGAGGAGACCCGCAGTATCACTGCTCGACCAGCGCTGGTGTTTGGGTCACTGCGATTTGGGAACAGGTGTTATGCCCAAACAATGAATCATGGAACACTACATCAAAGACTAAGGATGCACTGTATGGTGACTAACATAACATAATAAAAAATAAAAAATAAAATAAAGAAGCGTAGATGTTCCTGAAATCCTCATTTCCATTCACCACGCACTTTGTCTTTTTCATATCCAATGTAAGCCTTTATATTTGAAAACGTCAAGGAAATTATTTTTGCCTTTGAGAAGATGTGCAGCGACTCTTCTCATGAGTCTACAAGGGAGAATTTCAACGGAAAATTCCTTATTGTGAATGAAAAAAACCCTAAAGGCCTTAGGGTGTGTCCCAGACACCCAGGCACAGCTAGAAATTAAATACATTTTTAAAAATACTCAACTGACTCCTCAAACACTTGGAGGTATTTTCAGGTATTTGGGGTTCTTCCACGTATAAAATATACAATGTTTTTGTAATACTGGTAATTTGGTGACAGATGCTGCTGACGTTCATATAATGGAGCACGTAAAAATGAGGAAGCAATTAAGGCATTTTTAGTTCCCTCTGAGGCTTGCAAAAATTGCTTAAATATAGCTATCCAAAACAACATACATTTTTTATCAAAGCCAAATTTAAATGTTATTTAATGCTCAACCTTTTGGCCAGGAATAGATGTCAAGTTTTTCTTTTTATTGTTATTTTTAATTTAAACAAATGTTGCCTTGGATCACTTTCCCTTTAGTAGAATGTTTGTGAGTCTCTGAGGAAACTCTGAGCCTGCTTTTTTCTCACCATAGCATTTACAAAGGATGCTGGCTTCTCTCGTGGAAGGGAATGCTGCACATATAAATGCAAGCTGTAGTGAATGGCGTGGTCATGTCCCACTTTCCTCCCCTTCACGTCTCTGCCATTTGGAATCCCATGCACCTTTCAAGGCCCAGCTCAATTTGCTTGCAATGGAAAGAGTTTAGCTTTTGTTCCGGGGTAGGGGCTGGGAGTGGGTGGGGGTGGGAGGTAGTAATAGCGATGCCCTTGGGCTCTAAACTCAGGCAAATTTTCTATTCAAATTTCTTGGGCTGGTTTCTTAAACTTGAGAGCCTCACTCTTTCCTTCCATCAAATGGGATTCATAGTACTTCATACGGTGGCTGAGAGTAGAAGGAATGTAACAATAGCTGTTGTTACAGCCACCCAACATCCATTCCTCCTCCCGGGAATAACACTGCAATTATACTTTGACACCTCTGCGAAGAGACTGTCAGTCAAGGTGACCTGCCTCTCCTGGCCAAGTGGTGGCCATGTGACCAGAGTGAGACCAGTCAGATCCTCTACCCCTGGGAGCTGAGTCTTGAGGGGACAGACACCAAGACAAAAACCCTTAGAGCTCTTCCTGTTGACCAGGTATCTTTAAGCTATCAGGACTCCCTCCCTGGATCTCCAGAAACTGCCCTGGGTCCTGCTTTTTGCGAAACCTAGTTCTTCTATAGTTCTTCTTCCCCCTGTATTTCCAGTAATTTTTTCTTGCAGTACAAATAATTGATTTCTGTTGCTTATAGTCAAAGAACTGCCAATAAATATTAGCTCCTTCACCTTTTTCATTCCTCCAACAAAATCTCTGTGTTTCTCTCCCATGAATAATCAAGCTTTCCTTCCTCCAGATAGTATTGCTTGTATCACTGTTAATGATTCTTGACTCCTTGCGCCTTGTGCGGACCTTAGCTTGTGGCCCAGGTTCCTTCTTGGTCCTTCTTCCTTGTGGGCAGGAAGTCTGCACACAGTTCAGTACTCCATGCACCTGGAGCGTTTGCTTTGCTGACCTGCGCATCTGCACAGGTGTGTGGCCCTGCAGGAGAGCGCATATCCTCAAGGACCAGTTCCCAAGCAAAATGGCACCTGGGCCAAATGTCTGGGAATTCCTGCACTCTGCAGGCCCTCAGGCTGAGAAATCCCATGGTAAAGACAAATCAAGTCAAAACAAAATGTTCTAAATGTAGTATTTTCTCAATGAATTTGAACAAAGAAACCACCCCCTGCCATTAATAATATTTCTCTGGGTAGGCCTGTAGTGGAGCAGTGGGGGAGAAAGTGTCTACCAAGGATACATAGCCACAGCCATGGCATTCTGTGGTCTTCTGGAACCAAGGTGCGTAGCCTCAGTGGTTTGGGGATCACCCCAGATTTCTCAGTAGAATCTAATTTGACTCATTACCATTCCATCTAAATATTTATTTTTCTCAGCAGATGTTTATGGAGGGTCATTTTACTCATAATGAAACAACTACTGTGTAGCGGGCAAGGCACCTGAGTCTTGGGGTGTAAGGGTGAATGACATGCAGCCTCTGCTCTCTAGGGGCTCACGCAAAGGGCAAGCCCACTACAACAGTGGTGATTTCAACAAAGTCGGGCAAGGGCTGGGACAGAGCACACTTGGGTGTTATGGGAGCTCAGCAGGAGGTGTGGCTTACCCAGGTAGAGACGGCTGGGGGGCGGGCATTGTGGATGTCACTAAACCTGAACTGATTCTTTTATTTTTAAGATTTATTTATTTATTTATTTATTTGACAGGGAAAGAGCGCACGAGCACAAGTAGGGGGAGCAGCGGGCGAGTGAGAGGGAGAAGCAGGCTCCCAACAGAGCAGGGAGCCCGATGCGGAGCTGGATCCCAGGACCCCGAGATCATGGCCTGAGCAGAAGGCAGATTCTTAACCGACTGAGCCACCCAGGGGCCCTAAACTGATTCTTGGAGGGTTGATGGAAATTATTTTCTCTGGGAGTGATGATGTCATAGCCCTGTCTGACATGTGCAAACAAAGTGCTTGCACCAAGGAAAGCCCTTTCTGTATGTTTTAAATTTAATCCTTAGTCACATGGGGATGGGTGCAGAGAGAAAATAAAATGAAATATTTTCTCTTTCCTAACACCTCACACCCATCTCCCTGTGGATCTTACCCCCTGATTTTGACTATTTATCTCCTTTTAGCAGGTTGTGTGTGGTCTAAACAGATCACAGGGATGATTCTTCAAGGATCCACCCCTGCCTTTCCATCTGCACAGCGCCAAGAGCACCGCCTGGCACCTGGCAGGCTTTCATAATGACTTGTTTCTTTATTGTCGACCTTGTAAAAATTGGTCTGATCATGGTGACAGGCCCCCTTGTATCAGGATAGACCCTCCATATTGGAAGGCTTTGTCTTGGTCAATATTTAGCCAAATTTCAGGCCCAAACTGGGACTCCATAAATATTTGTTGAGTGAGTCTGAGCTGAGATAAGGAAGGCTAAATGAGACCACAGGGCCTGGTTTCCAAAGCAGAGCGAAAAGGAGGCTTTGGGGAATGAGTATGAGGGCCCATGGGATGTCATCACTGAGTCCTTCCTGAGGCTGGGGCAGGCTTGGTGCAGCCTCTGTCAGTTGTGAAGATTTGGGGCCCCATGTTAATGCTCAGTACTGCCAATGGGGGTGTCTCTTCCGTTTGAGGTTACCACCTGAAGTATCTCACCTCTGTTAAACTTAACGACTCGTACTCTAGTGACTGTGGTTTTTCACTAGCTTGCTTAGTCAGGGACACTGAGATTCTGAAAAACGAATTGACTTCCCTGATCAAGTGTTGGGATGTGATGATTTGGAACAGGCTCTTTCCTGCTACAAATATGGATGCCTTGCAGCTCTTATCCAACACATATTCTAGAAAATTGTATCCAAAGAAGAAAAGCAAGAAGCAGCTGAGGGCATGCCGTGGCATCTTGGCTTTAGCTTAGAAAAAGCTGGGAATGGATTCTACACTTCTCATGCTGAACTCCTTTGATGTCATAGCAGGTTGGACATCAGGGTGCTCAGCTCCTGAGTTCTAGAACTTTAAAAAAAAAAAAAAAGAAACATATTCTCTATTCTTCTATAATGTTTCAAGTTTCTAACGTTCATAATGCACTACAGTCTTGGATTGTAATTACCAAGATAAATGACGAACATATTTAAAAAAAAAAAATACGTTCCCTGGCAGAGGCAGCCTGACAAGCTGCTTTGGTCTGTTTCCATGTGTCCTCTATGAGGTGTGTTGGCAAGAGCCTCTGAAGAAATTTTCATCTCTTGAGCCCAGATCCTAATTCTCTGCAAAATGTCTCTACATTTTCCATATGGATTTTTCACATGTTCCATATCTTCTTGGGCCAAAGAGGTCCAAGTTTACAACCTAGATTAGCACTTTCCCCTAAGAAGTTGGTAACCACCGTCATCATTGGGTTCATTACCTTCGCCTTGTCCTTGGCTTCTCCCTGACCTGTTTTACCCATGATCATTTTTCTGGTAGTTGATGGATATTTAAAGCATAAGCACACAGACACACAGACACACAGACACACAGACACACACACACACACACACTGTCAAAATGTAGTGAACCTAGAAACTTTCAAGAGACATCAAATTTAACATCCGGGTCCTCGAGTAGTAGTCCTATGTTCTTGAGCATAAGTTGATGTTTATCCAGCCCACCCACTGGGTGACCTGAGGAAACTTTTCCCATAAACATTTGAGGTGGCAAAGACTGATACTGAAACGAAATGCTCCTGCTCCTTCCTCCACATTTCCCTCATAGCTTTCCCCGAGGCCACAGAATCTAGGAAAAGTGCCCGGCTACAAGTCAGGATCCAGAGCCCCCACCTCAGCCCACACATCGCTGCCTCAAGTGCTCTTTGGACCATGACGCAATCTCTTGATCACCCAACAGTTCCTTCGATTTTAGGACAGCTCTTGTCCTACCTGTTTCACAAGATGTAGCATTAAAACGCAAATTCTTTTGGGATATATCAGATACCACACATTCACATTGATTTTACCTCAGGACGAGTAAGTAATCATTTCAACTTCAGAGGCTTTGTTGTGTATCGAAAATTGAAATTCCCATTTCCTTCTTTTAATCGCATCCTCTCCACTGCTCAGAAAAGAAAAATTATTTTAGGTGGTGCAGCAGACCTAAGCTGTTTGTATATGGACAACGACCTTTGATGAGGAAAAAGTAGATAAGCCAGGGCATGCTGAGTAAGTAATAGGATGGGGAAACATTTTGGGTTTGACTTTTCTTTAACTGCGCTGCCTTTGCCTCCATCCTTTTGATTAGTTTACCGTTTGAGGAGTCAATGTTCACAGACTTCAATATGTTCTTGACTTTGCACGGTGCTTGAGAGAGTGGCCCCGGGTGGGTTAGAGCTCCTTACAGAGCGCCCAGTTTGGTTGGGCTAGTCTCCTGACTGGGAGAATGTCTGTTTTATTGAGATGGTGACATGCCTCACTGAAGAGCGGTCTCGGTCCGTCAAACGCATATGAGGGCAATGTGTCATCCAATGCGTAAGACCTCCAACGCAATTGCCTGCTTTCGCTTAGTTTAGATTATAGTTGTCAAACTATCATCTCCACTGGTATTCCTCCAACAATAATCTCCTTTTGGAACAAGCTCCTTTTGATAGCAATTTGAATAATGGTGTGTGTTAGGAGTTGAATTGTGTCTCCCCAAAACTCACACGGTAAAGTGTAATCCTTAGGCCCTCAGGATGTGCCTTCTTTGGAGATAGGGTCACCACACAGATAATCAGGTTAAAATGAGATCACTAGGGTGGAGGGCCATGATCTAATAGGACGCTGTCCTTATAGTAAGGGGCAGTTTGGACACAGATACACATAGAGAGAAGATGATTTAAAGAGACAAAGGGGAAAGGTGGGTATCTACAGACAAACGATGAGACCTGCCACTCGTCCTTACCTCACAGCCCTCAGAAGGGACCAGCCCTCCTGACACCTTGATTTTGGACTTCTAGCCTCCAGGACTGTGCGATAAGTTTCTGTTGTACAAACCACCATATGTGGTACTTCGTTACAGCAGCCCCTGCACGCTACTAGTGTGAATAGTAATGGTGAAGTCTGGCTCTTACGTGTTGAACGCCTAGTACCTTCCAGATCCACCCTGCACATTGGTGTCACTGCTCTCCAGAGTAGTCAGTGAAGGTCTCCATCAGAGGACAGCTTACAAGCAAATAATGAAAAATAGTAAGGGGCTAACTATTTGGATTATAGCGAAAAGAAACATTCTTAGCAGGGGGAATAGTGAGTTCAAAGGCTTTAACAGGAAATGGAGCTTGACATATTAAAGAAGTAGGAAGGCTAGCATGGCTTGGTCACAGGCCTGAGGAGCAGACTGGCACCAGATAGATCAAGGAGATAAGCCAGTTCAAAGTCAGGTAGGGCCCACTTAGCTGTTCTAAAATGCAGCTGAGCTCACTGGTATCAGCTTACATACGGAGGACCTCTTCCTGTAAGATATTTCTCATTATTAATCCATTCCTATAGAAGATGGTGCATGGATTTGGAGGAAAACTTATACTTTTTTTAAAAAAGCACTTATACCCAACACCTCAAGGACTTCTTTCCCTAGACCAATGCAGGTCAGAGGCGAGTGGAGCAAAGGTTCGAGAGGAAAGGGATGATTCTTATTTCCAATGAGAAAACCACGAAAACCCGAGAATTTATATACACAGAGTCTGAGTCAGGTCTAGAGGCCATGAATCCTGATCCTGAAATCATTATGACTGCTGTTCCTCACCCTTTATGTAATTAAGGGCAACCCTGGGGATTTAGAAGACAGTGGTCTGCACTGGAAATGTCCAGCTATTGAAATCCCATGTATTCTCTGCACAAGTGCAACTTTCATCCAGCAAGTCTTTCTGTTTTTCTACTGAACCCAATCTCTCCCTCCTCCAAAATCTACCTCTCCAGGACATCACTTTATACTCTCCGTGTGCACGTTCTTATTTTCCCCACAACAGAGGAAACGTCACTCATTTTATGTCCTTCCAGAGGGCAGGGCTTATACAGATATATAGCCAAGGAATTGGAGTGCAAGAACTGAATCAAAGCATGAAAGATCACTTATAGATATCTACCCAAAAGAAAGGTCCACACACTGATTTGTATATAAATCAATGTCCACAGGGACTTTATTTATAATAGCCCCCAAAGTAGAAGCGACTTAATGCCCCTCAACTGGGGTATGGATAGACAAAATGTGGTCTATCCGTGTGCTGGAATCAGAAGGAGTAACTACTGATGCATGCTACATTACGGATGAACTTCAAAAATATGACACTAAGTGGAAGAAGCCAGACACAAGAGCCCACATGCTATATAATTCCGTTTATACGGAGAGTCCAGAAAGGAAAATTTATAGAGACATAAAGTAGATTAGTGGTTGCCTGGAGCTAGGGGTAGGAATGAGGATTACTATAAATGGGCAGAAGGGATCTTACTGGAGAGATGACATGTCCTAAAACCAGTTTATGGTGCTAACTGCACCACTTGGCAAATTAACTAAAATTCGTTGAATTATACACATCAAGGGGTGGATTTTATGATACGTAAAATATACCTCAATAAAGCTGTTAAAGAAAGAATAAAAATACTATCCAAGACTACTGGGGGGGGTGGGATAAAGGTGAAGATAGAAGAGGACACAACTCTGCCCCCTTTCCAACATCCTCGCATCATATAAAGATGGCAACATAGCACTCCATAGTCCAGAGTTGAAAAAAGTTACAGAACAGCCTGCCGATTCATATAACCATCCGTTGTACCTGAACTCAGGCTTACAAACTGTGAATCGATAGTCCTGTTTTATTTTGTCTGTGGTGGGATAACATTCATATTTTCCTTTCCTTTTATTTTTTTTTAAGATTTATTTATTTATTTGAGAGAGAGAGAGAGGGAGAGTGTGCAAGCATGGTGGGGAGAGGCAGTGGCAGAGGGAGACAGAGAGAATCTCCGGCAGACTTGCTGCTGAGCATGGAATCCGATGTGGGGCTCGATCTCATGACCCTGAGATCATGACCTGAGCTGAAATCAAGAGTTAGACAATTAACTGAGCCATCCAGGCGCCCCACCATTCATATTTTCTTTTAATATAAAGAATAGACATCATGCCACGTCAAACTGAGTTGTGGTCTCCATTCTTTTTTCTTAATTTTTTTACCTACATGTATGAACAAAAGAACAATCAATGCGGTCCAATAGCACTTTAAAAAAGAGAGATTAATTCTACCAATGAGAAGGGCCACTGGAGAAGATGGTATTGGAACTGGTGTTTTTGCTCTAAATTTATTCTCTGAATGTTTTCATAGAAAAGACTGTATGTAGTCTGCCCTCTCTAGAAATAGCTCATTAAAGCTTTTGCATAATGGATGGTGAAACAGTTTGCAAAGGAAAACATAATTAGTCACGCAATTGAATCCTTCAACCTGAATGACAGGACCATTTCCTAAAAAACAAGGCCATTCAAAATAGTACTAGGTGTGCCCTTTCCTAGGGGAAAGGAGCTGGATCTTTTTACTGTAGTACATTTCAACTATTTAAGGCAGCGTTCTCTTAGACTCCAAGAATTGCCCCCAAAATCTACAAACTGTATCATGTTAGGTTTTGAGCTATTTAAAAGAGGAAATGCTTGCAGCCAACTGGAAGACACTCTTCGCTACTATCAGGTAGAGGCCCTTAATATTCTTGGGAGTATCAGTGGGGATCTTTGCCATGTTTTACCAGCCAACTTCCCTAGGACATTGAAGGGAAGCTCCGGGGAAGTGCCTGAGTCTCTGGCACACTTTGCCCCAGCCACTTTCTTTTTCAATATTGAGTGAAAATCTGTTAGTTATGAATATTTTTTGTTCAAGACAGGATTTTGGCTTTTTTTTTTCTGCAAAAATATCTTGTGGTATCATAAGACCAACTACTTTAAAAAATCACTTAGAATAACATATGGAAACTCAGAAATTTACAAGTTATGTATAAATTTCTACCTGGTGACTGGTTTGGGAAGTGTGACATATTAATGATGAAATAACCAGAATGCAGCCAATATCAAAGAGATGTGAAAGTCGTGGAAGGTAAGAGCTGGTAAGGGTTTTAGAGATCTAACCCCTTCATTTTGAGATGAGGAACTTGAGGCAAGGAGCTGTTGATCACTTTCCTAAGGTCCCACACACCATGTTAGCAGCAAAGCCAGGACTAAATTGAAATTGTCTGGATTTTTAGTCTGCTGCTTTTCCCACCACACCAAGCACCCTGTGGGCCAAACCTCCCCTGTTCTTCCTATTGCATTTCCTTTGGGAGATGTGACACAGCCTGCTAATAAAATCTGTATGTTCTTTGGTCCTTTTTGTAAAGCTTCCATGTGTAATTTACTGGTAGCATCTCTGAAGGACAGAATTAATGTTTTTGTTTGGCTGCAAGAGGCTGCAGATGAAGGCATTTGTATGCTCTCAAAATGTCAGGATGGTACGGATGCTATTTCCATGGTAAGACAGGTCAAACCTCCATTTCTTTTTTCAAAAGGTAAAACATAGGTTATTAACGGATCCAATGAAAACTTCTGAGGCATAAAATCAGCCACAAGTTTGGGAACAGGATCTTTACTCCTAACACCATCCCAAATTGCTCCTTTCCAGATATGTTCACTGGGTAAAAACAAAGCGTTCAGGGGCGCCTGGGTGGCTCGGTCATTAAGCGTCTGCCTTCGGCTCAGGGCGTGATCCTGGGATCCTGGGATCGAGCCCGCATCAGGCTCCTCTGCTGGGCGCCTGCTCCTTCCTCTCCCACTCCCCCGCTTGTGTTCCCTCTCTTGCTGGCTGTCTCTCTCTCTGTCAAATAAATAGATAAAATCTTTAAACAAACAAACAAACAAAAACAAACAAACAAAAAACCCCAAAGGGTTCACAGAGAGATTTGGGGAATCAGGTGGTACTCCTACAATGGCACTTAAGCCATATCCTTCTTGAAGGCATGACAAGGAAGTCATTCATTCATTCATTCATTCATTCATTCATTCATTCATATATTTATTCAATGAAGATGTATGTAACGATGGCCATCAGTCAGATGTAGTGTGAGGGTTGAGTCACAGACACTTAAAACTGATAATAAAGGTAAACATTTTACCCCGTGCCAAACCAGGTTGTATTAAGGAGTCATTTCAGCTATTTATTTTCTCCGTGAATCTCAGTGATGTTTTTTAAGATTCAGTACATAGCTCATCTGTGATTAAAAGAATGCTTAATGATTTTAAAGGAAAACCTAGAGAAATTGCCCAGGTGAAGCTTGTTTTTGTTTTTGCTTTACAAGAGCTCTCCCGGTGACGGCTAGGTTCCCACGGAAGCGTCTGTGTCGGCAGCACCTTTTACTAGAGCTTCTATTACTGAGCCATGGAGCTGAAATGGGAGCAGGTATCCCAGAGGGACCTGGAGGAGAGGTCACCTGGAGCTCTAGTGACTGTGAGCATATTGATGACGAGGGCCAAAGCTCACATCCTGAGTCCTCCTCACCCAGAGTGCTAGGCACTCCCCAAGTGGCTGTTGAGTTGAGTAGAATTGAGAGAGGTATAAAGATGTTTCTACGAGAGATTCCCTGATGTCGGTGCTCAGTAGAATTTCCCGTGATTCAGCAAGGCAGGAACTGGCATGGAGCAACTCTCCAGGGGAAGGAGAACTTGCATAGATCTCTAAAAGCATAGTAGAGATCTCTCTTTACAGAATGTCTTGTTGGAAGAGATTTTTGCTTTCATTTTCAATCTTTACAAATACTTGTAATTTCCTACTGTCATCAGAACAAATTGTACAGAATAAATTAAGGGTCATCATGTACTGTTTCAGATTTATTGTTTGGGTACTGTGATAGAGTCTAGGGACACAATGGAGAGAGAAAACAAACCTGGTCTCTACCTACTTGGTCCTTACCTTGTGGAGTCTGGTGGAGGAGCTTAACCTTATTCAGACAGTCACAGAAGTAAAGGGAGCACTGCAACCGTGGTACGTTCCCTAAGCAGAGTTTAGGTTGCTTTGGTTCTCTGAAAGGTATACGATGCTATAAACTGATGATGAAGGGTTTGGCCTGGTCGTGGAGTGAGCGTTATTTCCCCTGAGGGAGAGATGGAGTATGAGTCTGGCTTTGGATTACTGAGTTGCAGTAGCTTCGAGATAGCTAAGAGGTGATAGCACTTAGGTGGCCAGATATAAGGGACTCTAGATGTAGATTAGCTGTTTTCCCAAAGTGGGTCACGTGGTACTGATGGCCCCTGATATTCGCACCTTTTATCATCTGCCCTGCAGAGAGACTAATCCTGCTGTTCCTGGTCCCAAGAATTCTGGGTTAAATTAATTCTTTCTTTCTTTCTTTCTTTCTTTCTTTCTTTCTTTCTTTCTCTTTTCTTTTTTTTTTTTTAAGATTTATTTATTTATGAGAGAGAGAGAGTGCACAGCTGGTGGGGGGAGGGAGAGAATCTCAAGCGGATTCCTTGCTAAGTGTGAAGTCTGATGTGATGTTCTATCCCACTGTCCTGAGATCATGACCTGAGCTGAACTCAAGAGTCAGACACTTATACACTTATACTGCTATCTATTGATTACTTTTATTGTTAAAAATTTTTAAAAAATTATGTTCAGTTAGCCAGTGTATGTTAGACAAAAGGTAATTTGGAAAAAGAGAAAGAAAGAAAATAACAATAAGTGTTCATTCTAACGCTTTTGAACCAGACAAGATGGCGTCCTTGCTGTATCTGCATCGTGAATGAATGTTTGACTTGAAAAAAAAAAAAAAGAGTCAAACGCTTAACTGATTGAGTCACTCAGGTGTCCCTGGGTTAATTTCTACTCTCTGACCTATTAATTTCTATTCTCTGACCTAAACCTGAAGTGGGGGAGAAAGCATATGGGCTCTGCGTCAAATGCATATGAATTCAAATTCTAGCTTCTCCACTCACCAGCTCTGTGCCCCTGGGGAGTTTAATATTTATTTAGTGTTTTTTTTTTAATTTCTAAAATAAGAATGATAATGTCTAAGTTGCAAGGCTTTTGTGATGGGTGAAAAGAATGGATTTATTGACATTGAAGCATAGGATGCCCCAGGGAAGGGTAATTATTTTTCTCACCTTTGTGCCTTACTGTGGGTGGGCATTGACTGGGTTGAGCTGTGGTAATAAAACATCTGTCAGTTTTTGTTAAGTTGACCACACTTCACCCTTTTATGTGCTCTATGTGGTTTGAGATAGTTTAATTCAATTGGTCTTAATATTTGCACAGAATACCAGTGTTCCAAAAGCTAGATCAATAATGCCAAATAATGCCCATCTTTTCCCAATGATCAGGGAAAGAATCATGATTTTTTTTTAATTTCAAGCTTTTACTTTATAAATTTTTCTTAAAAATTTTTGGACCTCTGCTTGTTAAAACAGCCTATCAAGGTTAACCAAAAATCCTTTTTCATGAATTTATGATCTGTTCAAAAAGACATTTCTGGGTACTTACAACACAGGAGCACTGTGCTACGTTACTGTCGATACAAATTTACACCAGACTTGGGTCCTTCCCTTCTGGATTTGATAGTTAAGTGTGTGGGGGAGGAGTGAGTAGAGAATTTTTTGAAGGGACAGGGACACTTGTGTTGAGTTTTAGATGTAAAATCTAAATTAGATGGATGAAGAGGTGGGTGCCGGGCGTGCAAGGTGAGAGTGGGAGGGGAGGGTGAACTACTCTCTTTAGTCACCATGGTAGCTTTGGTTGTAAACATGCAGTCATCTGTTGCCAATAAAATCATGGTATTACCAGCTTTGGGGACAGATTAAATAGACAGTGGCATTCCTAAAGGAGCCCTAGGAGATCAAGAGAGAAGCACAGGTTAAATGGTATCATTCCTCAGTGAGCTTCCAAAAATCTCATTTGTGATGTGCCTAATACTCTGGCATCCTCTCTGAAAGTGGCACTTTCCCGCAGTATACATGTGATGCCACATGATGTCATCTCGATGTATTTTCCTTGGCCGTCTGTATGGCTTTTGTTACAGTGAGCATGTATAAGTTAATACAAAGATGTCTGTGATCTTCATTTTCTTGTGAATTCAAACTAATTCAAATAATTTTGAATTCAATAATTCAAAATAAGATAACACATATGGAAAGCCCTGATAATGGCAGAATGCCAAAATTGGTTGGAAAACAAAGGGGAGCTAGATTGGAATACATTCCAGGACAGGGTATAAACACGACCCTTGTAATGAAAATACCGATTTGTAGTCGCTCTGTCGGGCCTTATATCATTTGAGTCTCGCCTTAACTCCCTGTGATGAGTACCAGTAGTCTTCTCCTCTACAGGTGAGAAGTTGAAGCAGAGAGGTTAAGTGATTTAGCCTAGGTGACACAGCTAGCAAGTGGTAGATTTGAACCCAAGCAGCCAGGCTCCAGAGCCAATGTTCTTAATCCCTATTTTGCTACAGTTTCATTGTATTTGAGGGTACTGCTACTTTCAACTTTCACAGCATGCGATTTTATCAACGAGTTGATTAACCTGGTCATTGGCTCAGCCTTCCCTGAGCCCTGTTCCTGAGTCAGGCCCTGAGCTATATGCCGGAGTGGCGATCAACGATGACATGTCCTCTATTCTCAAGAAGGTCATTCCGGTCGAGGATAGTTCACAAGACATATTTTACCTGTGTTATGTTACTGGAGCTTCACAGATGGTCAGAAAATTGGTGTCTATTTCCATTTTGGAGAGTAAGAAACTGAAGAGAAGAAAGGCCATGTGACTTCCTTGGAACAGTCTCCAGCAGCTAGTAAGTGCCAGGGTTTGCTTCCAAACCCTGCTTTTCTAACCAGAAACCAATGTTCTTGAACAATTCCAACAAATAAACTAGTACTTTGTTTGAGTAACTAGGTGATCTTGGATAAGTCACTTGCCATTTTGGGATCTGTTTTCCTATCTATAAAGTGAGAGGATTAAAAACATGATTTAAGGTCTGTTTCTGGTCTGATAATGTTATAATTACAGTCATAGAATGACTAATTATTCATAATAGGACTATTGACGATTAAATTTTGAAATGTTTCATTAGTTTGTCAATTCAGTGTACTTTAATCAAAATCAACACGAGTATCTATAGTGAGACATAAGAAGAGAGAAATGAGTAACTCTGGTTACAAGGATCTGAGTCTCCTGGGACTGGGAAATACAAACTAATTATACCTGGGGTCCAGGTTTGAGTCCATATTTTGGGTATTCCTAGAAACCAAAATCCTAGAGAAGAGCTAATGAACTCTTAAGTGGGCTAGCCATGAGGGACTCCCATGTCTTCTAGGGGAAGAAATGTTATTCCCAAGGAAAATTTTGGCTTGGGAACCCAATCCTGATAATCAGTGTCTAATGAAAACCTGCTCATCAGTTTGTCCATGGCCCATGTCTGAGTCTTAGTGAAGTGGGAGTTATGAGGAAGAAGCTAAAGGAACATTTTATCCTTCTGTAAGGAAAATTCAGACATTGAAGAGCAAAGCAGCTCTGCTGTAGAACCTGAGGTCAGAAGGCAACATAAATGGAGGGAGTGTTCTGTGTTGTTCACATTCGCAGAGAAGATATTTTAGTAGGCCTAAAAATGGTATCCAAAAAGATATATCTGGGTCTCAATTCCCGGAACCTGTGAATGTTACCATATTTGGAGAAATGATTTTTGGAGATATAAAGACATGAAGGATCTTGAGATGAAGAGATCCTCCAGGCCTATCTGGATGGGCCCCAGATCCAACGACAAGTGTCCTTACAAGAGGAGAAGCCATGCACCGGGGAGATGATATGGGGATGAAGCAGAGATATAAGGCAATGAAACCAAGATAGACCAGCAGCCGCCAGAAACTGCAAGGGGCGGGGAGCATTCTTCTCCTTCTAGAGCCTCTTGAGGGGTGCAGCCTGTCAACACCTCGATTTTGGACTTACCTTCTAAAACTCTGAGAGAACAAATTCCTGTTCTCTGAAGCCACCCGCTCCATGTAGTTCATTAGGGCAGTTATAAGAAGCTAATATAGACATTAAAGCCCTGGGAGAATGGGGTGCCCAGCAGATGTGGGAGGACCCAGGAGAAGTGAAAGCAATGCCCCTTGGGGGACGCTGCGGTCACCAAAATGATGCTTGTCTGATGGATTTCCCATGGTGACTGAAATTAGGAAGCACACCTTAGGAGCCCAAGCACGACTTCATGGGGAGGTGTTTTTATTTCTTATTTTTTTTAAAGATTTTATTTATTTATTCGACAGGATAGAGACAGCCAGCGAGAGAGGGAACACAAGCAGGGGGAGTGGGAGAGGAAGAAGCAGGCTCATAGCGGAAGAGCCTGATGTGGGGCTCGATCCCAGAACGCCGGGATCATGCCTTGAGCCGAAGGCAGACGCTTAACCGCTGTGCCACCCAGGTGCCCCTATTTCTTATTTTTTAAAGAAAGACTGTGAATGTCACCCAAATTATACCCAGAACCTGGTAAAAGCTAGAAAACCGTGGATAATTTTTCTAGAACACAAAACAAGGTGAACTCTGAACTGTAGCAAATGACCCCCTCATACTTAATATTATAGTGTTTAACCTCTCATTGGCACAAAATTCTACTTAATCTTTTTTTAATTTTAAATTCAGTTAGCTAACTTATAGTATATAATTAGTTTCAGATGTAGTGTTCGATAATTTATCAGTTGCGTATGGCACCCTGTGCTCATCACATCACGTGCCCTCCTTAATCTACTTCATCTTATACATGTCATCTGGTACATGTTTTCTAGGGTCTCTGAAGCTGGAGAGAGATGAAGAGGAGATACACTGTCTCTCCACTTCCTTTAATTGATAGTAAGACACATTACTTTCAGCTCTGATCTATTGACCAGAACTAGTCAAATGAGCCCAACTAACTACAAGGGAGGCTGAGAAATATTCACGTTTGGAGAAACCATGTGTCTTGGGCAGTTAATGGTCTTTGCCATGTACAAGAATGAATTGTTAATCTCAATTCATTTAATTTTCCACTGAAAGAACTGGGCTCTTGGGCACACAGTGACCTTCATCAGTGATTACTTCTTTTTTTTTCAATGTTTTTTTATTATATTATGTTAGTCACCATACAGTACATCCCTGGTTTCTGATGTAAAGTTCGATGATTCATTAGTTGAGTATAACACCCAGTGCACCATGCTATACGTGCCCTCCTTACTACCCACATCAGCAATTACTTCTTGACCTGGTTGATTCAAATCTAAATTTTGTTTCATATTAAATTTGAATTGATGGTTTTTCTGAGTTCTACAGGATAAAATTCTGATTTAAAGTGTCTAGTTTCTGAAATTCTTTTGTAATTAAACAAGAAAGGCCATCAATGAACCTTTCGATACAAAAAATAAAATGAGAAAAATCCCAACAGTCTTAATGAATTTTAGACAGAGTTTGTAGTTAGGGTATTACTTTGCAGTCTTGATCACATTTCACGGAGGAGGCACTTTTGGAAGAAAGCATTATCATCAGGGCCTTTAAGAATGGCAGTGCTAGAAAAAATACGGCCTTTTCCTTAGTCGCAGCCCCTTCCACACAAAGCCTAAGGATTGGTCTGGTGGAAATCGAGAAATGCAGGTTTTATGTCTATTACAAAGAAAAAGGAGGAAGAAATGAACAGTTCTGCATCGCCTGTTGTTGGGCAGGACTGTGGCTAGGTGCTCGGCTTTTAATTATCTTGTGCGATCACACCAACCCCGCTGGGTGGGCGTCAGCTTCCCCAGTTACAGCGGAAGAAACTGAGGCACGGAGATTTTAAATGACCATGGTTGCACAGCTGGCAAGGAGAAGAGTGAGCCATCAGGTTGGGTCTCTCTGTCTAATTCTTTCCTTCTCTCCCTCAGCACATTGTCTGCCTTGTTAGGAAACCACTGCCTTGAACTTCGTCGGCAGTGGGTCCTGTTGGGAGAGCGGGGTTGCTATTGTGTAAGCACTTCTCGCTGCAAAAATGGAACTCAGATCATGAGCTACAAAAAACCCTATCCCCCTTTGGAGGGTCTTTTACAAATAAGCTATTTGTTTTTGTCAAGGACAGGTTTTGGTTTCATGGGATACGACTTTGTTTTCAACGACTCATTAAAGAAAGATGACTTACTGCCCTGTTTTCTAAATCTAGTCACAGACCACAATCATTTGCAGGAAATGGAATGTTTACTCGAGTTTATTATACAAGGCTCTGGATATGAGCTGTGGGATTTTTACACCTCATAGCAACGGTATTACAATTTATTTACAACTTCGTGTTGGCAGCTGCACAAACTCTTATGAAAAAGGACAATCACACCTTGGGGACCAGTAATTATAGGCAAAGGTATAAATTGGGCAAAGCAGTGTAAGCATTTGGCACTTAAGTTGAAGAGAATAGAAATGGCTCTGGCAATTGGACAGAAAGCCAGTCTCTTGTTCGTTATGAGGCCATGAACTAATTAAACTGAACTTGTCAGAATGGACGGATGAATACATTGAACTGGATTTTGGCACTGACTGGTCCCACGCTCATGAAAACCAAGTTGTTTTAGTGATGTCATCATTTGGAACTTCTAACTATGATATCACTTTTGACAGAATTAATGTGGAATTAATACCATATGTACAAGCATTAATAGGTATTGACTTTGAACACTCAGTGATCATTTGAGGTTGGTCTCCAAAGGAAAACTATGAGATAGGGCTTCCTAGCATCTCCTGTTATCAAATATCAAACCCAGATTAGACAAGGATTTCAAGACGTTTATTAGAAATCCTCCAAGACAAATCCGTAGATGTATTTCTAAAAAATATTTATATAGGGACATGGTTTAAAACATGTTTTATTTGTAGTAATATTGAATTAGGGGATGAGTGGATCTAAAATTAAATTCACAGTTAACTAAAAAGAAATTGCGCAGAGTTCTTTTTGTTTTTTTAAATGAAACTTTTGGGTATTAGTTACAATTAAAACTAAGACATGTGATATTCTTATTAATCAAACTGGTGCTTATGGTTTCTAATTTTCCAGAATAAATGAACTCTCTTCCTTTTTTCACCTATGCAGATACTGTCTTGGTGAAATTTATCTGGTTTATGTTCATCACAATAGGTTCTTCGGAATCTTGGGGGTGAAGTGGGTGTAGTAGTTTTTATATGTATTTAATACCTTCTATGTTCTGGGCATTTTTTGGTATCTCTTCAGATTCCTTATAATTAATTTCTTACATTTGCACAGAAATGAAAATCTAGAAAGTGTTATTTCATCGACACAACACCACAGTCTGCATGTATAAGAGTTAACACCTAAGCAAAAGGACAGAAACTCAAGACGGGACCCTGAATCAATGGAGAAGCTGGGGTTAAGCCAAGTATTCTTTTGGATAGTGTAATACAACTTCTTTATCAGGACTCTCTGTGGGGTACTTTTTATAGTTGGTCCTATCAGCCCTCACAACAGTCCACTTCACAAATGAAGTGACCAAGGGTCTTGCTCAAATTGAGCTCACATCTGCCCTGTTCCAAAGGCTGTGCTCTTTTGATGGGTACCCTGCCTGCCTAGTACTCTGCCTGATTGGAGCTAAGAAGCAGATATATCAGATGCAGAAGAAGCAGGCTAAGCCTGTGTTCACGGTATGAAGACAACATGGTGGATCAGGAGCCCGTGCCTCCAGCGCTGGCTAGGGCACGGGCTCACTGCCTTACCTGGGCAAATACCACAGCTTCCTTGTAGATGTTCCTCCTTTGGGATGGCAACATTTTCTCATAGGCTTTCCTGTGAAAACCTAAGCCAGCACCGGTAAGTGTACAAGGTACTGTCGAAATGTTTGCTTTTATTCTTCAGGATTGTGATGTTTTTCAATGAGGATAGGTCAATACTTGGTTTCTGAGAACACTTAGCTACCTGGTGCAAACACAATAAGGGACATATTATATATATAAACGTAAAGATTAGAAAGAAGGTGGGTGGTAGAACCCACATAGCCCAGCAGCATGGCTTTGGGCATAAGACTGTCCCACAAACTTTACCTGACCACCAGCAGTGGTTCCTCGGGCAAGACAATCAAACTTTCGAAGTGCAAGTTTCCAAAACATGAGAACAACACCACCTCTCTCTGTGGGTTGCTGTGTTAGTTTCTCAGGGCTGTCATAATAAAGTACCATGAGCTGGATGGGTTAGACAACAGAAATGTATTGTCTCATGGTTCTGGAAGCTTGAAGTCTAAGATCAAGGTGTTGGCTGGGTTGCTTTCTTCTGACAGCTGCGAGGAAAAATCTGTTCCATGCCTCTCTTCTAGCTTCTGGGGGTTTGCTGGCAATCCTTGGTATTCCTTGGCTTGTAGAAGCATCACCCCAATCTCTCCCTTCTTGTTCACATGATGTTCTCCCTATGCGTGTGTGTGTCTGTGTCCAAATTTCCTCTTTTTAAAAGGACATAAGTCATATTGGATTGGGGCCCACCTTAATGACCTCAGCTTTACTAATTATATCTGCAAGGGCCTTATACCCAAATAAAATCACATTCTGAGGTCCTGAGGGTTAGGGCTTCAACATATGAATTTGGGGGGTGTGGATAATTCAACCCATAACAGTTGTTTCGTGGATAAAAAAAAATGAGATAATGCACATAAAATTCCTAGTACATTTGACTCATGGCTGGTACACTGTGCTAACAGAGCTTCACTCCTGTTGGTTAATGATGCTTTGGAGTTAGGGGGAGAATTTGAAATGTGGAATTGATCTCCTTATGGCTCTGCACGGAAACTTTATCACGAGGACTAGAAGCTGCATTTGTAGTTATTAATTACTGTTTTCTCACAGTTCTCTTGGACTTTTTCCTTGGTTTGTGGGTTTTTGAGGGAAGTCCAGCTCTCTATACAGACCAATATGTCCTGCCCAGCCACCTGCTTTGGATTCAAGTCAACTCCCAGGGGTTTTGTAACAGATGTGTAAAATGTTCCAGGCTACCTTTTCATCATTTATATTAAAATTAAAAAAAAAAAAAACTTAGATGAAAAGTTTGCCCTGATACATTCTATACAAAGAGCACATTAGTGGCTCATTAGAAAGAGCAGGCTACATTTCACAAAGAAATTAATAAATGGATATAACAAAAGTAACCATTTATGGGACACCTAATTTCACATAGGCATACCAACATATTGAGCTGAAAATAGCACAACAACGCTGGAAAGTAGATACTATGGTTTCGGCTCACAGCCCAACAGAGAAAAGATTGGTGTGAATGTCGGCGGGATGGGTGAAGGAGACCCTGTTTCCTGGGACTGCCCTCATGCCACTGTGACCTAGCATCTCTGAGTCTCCATTTTCCCATTGGAAAAATGGAGGCCAAACCATCATTTGCATGGGAGGTTTATAAGGATTGGGGGTGAGAATCTATGACACAGGATTTAGATATTTATTTAGAAAACCCATAATTTGTGAGAGTCTTTGAAGCTGCTAGGCTGTTAGCTTTGCACATGGAGGAAAGGGCCACGAGCCGGAGAAGGCAAGTGGTCTCACAAAGCTGGAAAAGGCAAGGAAACAGATTATTCTGTGGAGCCTCCAGAAGGAGTGTCGTCCTGTTGACCCATTTTGGATTTCAGTAAAATAAAAAAAAGAAATGGCATTATTTTAAAGTCCTGAATTTGTGGTAATTTGTTACAACAGCAAAAGGAAGCTCGTACACTCTGATACGACACCGTCAGTGGTTTTAGTGCTAACTGTATGAATTCTCCGCTGTTCTCCCCAACCTCCCACAAGGATTACTTCCTTTGCTCAGAGATAAAGGGGAATGAGACACCGATCCCACTCCTAGGCATATGGGGAAAAGCAATAAAAATATATGTCTACATAAAAACTTGCACACACGTACTTATAACAGCATTATTCATAATAACCAAAATGTGGAAACGACCTAAACGTACCTCAACTGATGAATGGATCAACAAAATATGTTATCTACATATAATGAGCTATTATTCAGCAATCGAAAGGAACAAAGTACGGATAAAGGCTAAAAATAGAGGAATCTTGACAACATTGAACTAAGTGAGGGAAGACAATCCCACGAGCCCACACTTGTGTGACTCAGAATAAGCAAATCTATGAAGACAAGAAGCATTTTAGTGGTTTCCAGAGGCTAGCAGTATGAAGTGGGAGGTGGTGAGTGACAGCTAAGGGGTGCGAAACGTCCCAAACTTAGACCGTAGTGATGGCTGCATATACTAACGATCACTGGTGTGCTGAAGACTGAATTTCACAGCCGTGAGTGACATCTCAATAAAGATACGAAGAAAACAGATAAAGAAGGCTATTTATACTCTAAGCGGTAGGTTCTTCCATGTATTAGTGAGGGTTCTTCAGAGAAAAAGAACCAATAGGAGTATATATATAAATACATATTTCCTAAATACTTAACAAATGTTTGTTCCTTTCCCTAGTACAGAACAAAGCAATTTAAGCAAGCCATTTCCTGAAACACATGACCTTGGAGAGCCCAGCGCTGTAGTTAAGAAAAGACCATCCATATTCTGGAAATACTGATCCTGGTAGTTCTGACATGAGCTATACAGTTAAGTGCCAATCGCGGTGTGGAAAGATGATGCCTCGTTCAAATTAGGATAACCTCCAACTAGGTCTAGAATACACGAAAATCATGTAATCCAAGATTTTACTCACCTGAGGGAACAAAATATTTTTGCTGGCCCCAGTTCACCTTCTTTCACACATTTTACAATGTGTGGTATTTTAATCAACGTCAACCTGCAGCGACTTTCAGAGTAGAGGCTTTGGAAATGCCTAATATCTTTTTTCTTCCATTTGCCCTCGGCGGCATTTGACTCTCCAAGAAGATATATGCTCCTTTCTTCCCTGTCTGCCACAGAGTAAATTAAGCATTAATTGAAGAGGTTCCTGAAAATCGAGACCTGCACTTAATGCATACATATCCAAAAAACAAGGAAGGAAATTCTGACGTTTAAAACAAAAAAAAAAGAGGGGTGTCTATACTATGCAGGGATATGCAATTGATTTAGTTTTTCGTTCAGAGTGCTGCAATAGCATAGCAGAGGGAGTATACAGTTGTCAGGGCTCAGGGGAAAGGGGGGTGGAAGGTGCCTGCAGCAGGAGAAATTATCTGGGAGATCTTGGAGTTTCAGGCTTGTTTGGAGCCTTCTTGTCTACCAAGTCATTGATAGTTTCGATCTTAGATCGCCCACTGACCCTACTTCTCAAGTCCACCTTGTCTCAAAAGTGACCATCCAGCTGCTTGATCTGGAGCTCTGCCCATCCCCATATCCTCTGAGGACTACGATTTGATTAGAGGGATTACTTCTTCACTTGTCTGTGTCCTTCTATGTAGAGAGCATCCATGAGAGTAACATTTCTGGCCTCTCATGTTGCCTCACTCAGCGGTTCCTGAGGGCTTTTCTGATTATTGAGTTATGAAGGAGAAACTGGACACGCATAGCCTGGTTCCATTCTCTCCCCCTTTCTTTCCTGGAAACCAGATTCCTACAGAGAAACCTTGCTCTCTCTGCTCCAACAGGACACAGTGTTTGTAGAGATTTGCCTCCCGTGTGGTGACCCGGCACAGCTTGTGGTGGGCTGTAGATGGCTGTGTAATTCTGGGGTTTATTGTGAGGAAGTCCAGTTTCTCCTAGATCTAGTCTTTACCAGTGACAAAGCTAAGATTCTATTTCCCATCTTCCAACATCTTTATTTTATGTATAGTTACTTCACACTGGGGTGGGAAAGAGACATCTTCCCTGGAGGGAAGCCCTGGAGAACATCTCCCCCACTCCCCTCTTGTCTTTGATCTGGCTGTTCTGGTCTCAGCATATTTAGACCTCCTAGTGTCCTTTCCCGGCATCTAGCTCTGCAAAATAGCGTCATGTGCACACTTTTGAAAGCTTTTGATCATGAAACTTTATTTTCATTCATTTCTGTATTTTAAAGATGATTTAAAGAGAAAACTTGTTTTCATAAAAATTTAAATTTGGAAGATGCATCACTAATCCGGTTGGTTATTCTCTGAATATGGGTATTTATTAAGCCCTGCAACATGCCACAAATTAAGAATGTTGTTCTGGTCCTCAAAGACCTGCTATTCGAAGGGGAGCTATAGTCACCCACAGACATAGGTTGTATGTTCAGTGATAGATATATGAAGAACATTCTATCAGAAGTGGCTTGGTCAAGACGACATAACAAGGTTCTTTTGTTCCAGCGGAAAGCACATTTGGCCTAAAGATGTATGTTATATTCCACCATAAATCAGAGCAGCCTAATTGTTGAATTGTAAAATATGATCAGAACTGGATGACTGAAGATATTCAAGATAAAATTTTGTTTTATTTGTATCCCCTCAGCCTGAAAGCATATCTGGCATATAGTGGGAATTCAACATATACAATATAATATCAACATAATATTATATATTTTAAATTTATATATGTGTGTGTGTGTACAATGTTTCATCAGTTCATCTTCCATCCATTCATCTATGCCACAAATATCTGAGCTTAAGCTGAGAAGTGCTGAGAATATAGTTATTTTTGAAAAATATTTATTTATTTATTTATTTGAGAGAGAGCGAGCGTGTGCACTGGGGGTGGAGGGGCGGAGGGAGAGGAAGAGAGAACATCTCAAGCAAACTTCCCGCTGAATGCAGAGCCCGATGCAGGGCTCTATCTCATGACCCTGAGATCATGACCTGAGCCAAAATCAAGATCTGGACGCTCAACCGACTATGCTAACCGGGCACCCCTCTGAGTATATAGTTATAAATAAAAGTGACAATGTCCTGTCTGATGGAGTTTATAATCTATCAGTGCTAGAATTCCAGAAATGATTTTATGGAAAGGCATGCTCATTTTAATGCACATCTGCTGAATGCTTGCTGTTATAAATCATATGCAATATACTTAATTGCATAAATATCGCCTACTGTTTATGTGCTTGTCACCTCCCATAAAATATTCACATCCCTTTTACAAACCCTTATTTTTATTTCCAATTTCTTTGATACAGGGTTTCCTATACAAGGGGAAGAATAAAAGCAGCCTACCGAAGGCTTAGTCTCTAGTCCTGGGTCCTAACTAAGGGAATCCCAAGTTAAAAGTTATTTGAAGAAGATTCTAGAAGCATATTTAACATTTCTGAAAAATAAATTAATTTTCAATAGCAAAAATATAAGAAATACATTTAGTTTTATTGTTTATATTGCTTCAGAGTAGGAGTCAATAGTAATTATTGCAAAAGAGCTAACTCCCTTCTACTGAGTTGAGTCTCCGGATGATAATTGCTGGTGTAGGAGGATCACGTCTCTGGACAACTTCACTGCCATACTTGAGGCTTTGGTCTCCTGTAACAGTCTAGGCTAATGAGTGAGGACATATTCCTGCACAGGCTACAATGATTTCTGAGGGAGGACTCTGATCTTCCCTCCGTGCTAAGCCTCACAAAGGAGCTTCCACATTTGCTACCCTCCTCCCACCAGCCCCCTCCTCCCCCGCCAACCCCAGCCCTAGATGCAGCTCTTTGCTTGAAGTCTTCCTACTCAGCCGCCTCCCAGGGTGTAAGCCTTAGACCAGTAAAGCTGGTCAAATACAGTTCTAAGATGCTTATTTTTTTTGTCCTCTGGGGATCTCACCAGAAGATGGACACTTCTCTTTTAAATCCTCCAAACAAAATGGGTTGTTACAACCAATTGCTTCTAGACAATGTCTTCTCTTAAATTCACCTCTCTGAGAAAAGTTACCCTTAGAGATGTCAAGGTGTATGAAGTATTCTGAGAGATGAGATAATGGATAAAGTGGTGTCAGGGAGGGGATTGGAAGGGAGGGAATTGGAGTGGAGACAGTGGGTTAGTGTTGGCTCCGAGTGGGGACATGACTTTCTGAGAGGCAGGAGGAAAGATGGAGAATAGATATAGTTAGAGAAATTGAGACAGACAAGTTAAAGATTACCTGTTTCTGTAGATCAAAGAAATCACAAAGGATTTAGACTCAGATTTGTATCATCTGCTCAAATAATGTTATGTAACAAATTTCCCCAAAGCTCAGTGGTATATGACAACAAATATTTATTTCTAGCTTCTCAGCAGGGATCAAATCATCTAGGAAAGGCTTGGCAGGGTTTGCCTGGGATCACTCATGAGTCTACAGTTTTGTTGGTCTTGTGTTGTGTCTGTATGCTGGCTCTTCTTCGCATGAACCTCATCCTGTCCTGGGGCCGGAGGACTAGCCCGGGCATGTCTTTTGCATGGCTGTGGCAGAAGGCAAGAGAAGCAACCTCAATAGCACGTAAGCTTTTTGAGCTTGCCTGTGTCATATTCCCCAATATCACATTGTTCCAAAAAGGGCCCAAATAAGACCATAGTGGGATGTACTGTAAAGTTACATAGTACCGATTTGGGAGTGGGGAGAACAGGGATCACTGTACTATTCTGCCAAAAGATTGTTTACCCCACACTGAGGGTTTCAGAGGGGAGGGGGGTGGGGGATTGGGACAGACCGGTGAAGGGTATTAAGGAGGGCACGTATTGCATGGAGCACTGGGTGTTATACGCAGACAATGAATCATGGAACACTGCATCGAAAACTAAGGATGTACTGTATGGTGACTAATGTAACATAATAAAAAATTTAAAAAAAAAGATTGTTTACCCTTACCTATCTCTGCCCCCATCCTAGTAATTTGACACTTAAAAAATATAGTAATGTAACCACAGTGATATTAATTCTTAGGACCGAAAAACTCTCAGAATAATCTTTTAGCACCTGATCACACAGTCCAGCAAAGACTGCTCTGTTTAGAGGGGACCTTAGAGTCCATTTATTTCCATCTGTTTATGTTACAGATGGGGAAGCTGATGGTGGGTGGAAAAGCTGGTATTAGAATGAGAATTCCAGTCCCTTAAACTTTCCACTTGATTTTGGACTGTATGCAGCTCTGTAATGGCCGAAAGAATTAAGACCCCATTATACAGATTGTTAACTCAGGGATGAAGTTACATCCTTGTGGTCAGATAGCAATGCGGGGTCTCTCCATTTTATTTGACCATTTGTACATTCCATTCTCCTTCTCCCACTAATTTTGAAAGAGGAAGAAATGAATGTTCACTTGGAAGTCACAATGCCGTGAAACTGAGGTATGATATAGAACTTACAAATTAGATATTAGCTCGTAACGTGATCTGGCCGTGAGGAAAGCCAACCCTGCTGGGGCCGGCCTGTGTGAGGAGTCAAGCTGCAGGAAGGGGAATAATCCCCCTTTATAAGGCACTGGTGAGACTGCACCTGGAAAACAGGCCCCTGTTCCAAGCCTCGGTACCCAGGCCATGTGGACGGGGAGAAGGAAACAGTATGATTCATTCGTAGCTGGAGGAAATGACCTAGGGGGGAGAGATTAAAGAGCTTAATAGGCTTGACTTCCTCCCCCAGCCAGGGACCCCTGACAGCCGAGAGGCCCACTGGCGGGCCCACAGTACTGAGGTCCTTGGGTCCTTGAAGTAGGGGGTCTTCCAACATCTGGCTCTGTCGTCCCAGTCCCATTGCGTGTCCTCTGCCCCCTCCTCTTTATGCTTCTTTTTTCTCTCCGGACTCTGAGCTTCTCAGATTTTCCAAAGTCTTCCCTGCCTTTGGCCTTTTGTATCTGTACCTCCTTCAGCTTAGCAGCTGCTTTCTGCCACCACTTTCGGATATCAGCCACGATGTCATTCTTCAGGAGCATTCCCTGGACTCCCCGGCACCCCGGGACTTTCTGTTACCTGCTCTCCCAACACCTGCCTACTTCCGCGCCTGTCTCGTCTCACTTTGAGTGGCTAGCTCAGCGTGTCCCTGTTTGGCACCAGAAGCTGTGTGTGTTTTGTCCGCTGATCCAGTATTATCCCTGGCTTGTTGCAGGGGTCGTAACTCTCGGCCAAGGGAATGGGTCAAGAGCAGCCAGCAGCTGTGTGCGGTGACAGTGCATCGAGTCTATCTGCCTCAGCTTGGGCTGTACCCCCTGCCCTGGACGCTCTGCTGCTTTTCTTGACCTGTCCAGATGCAGCAAGGACAGTCCTGGACCAGGAGACAGAAAATTCGATTCCAGTTCTACCTGTCCTGCTTATCAGCCAGATGATTGGAGGCAAATCACTGACCCTTTCCAAGACTTGGCATCATAGTCTGCAAAATAGAGAAAGTAATGCCTTTTCTTCAGGGATGTTGTGAGGATTAAATGCAAAATCGCTTCATAACCATTGCATGTTCACAAATACAAGGGCAGCCTCGCCCTCAGTCAAAAGTTTGTTCCTTACCCTCATGTCATGATTGCCCCGAACATCTGGTTCCTCTCTTGGGATATAGGATAATCGTATCTGTTCAGTATCCAGAGCCGCCGTGGGGACAGGCATGGAGAAGGGACTAAGGCAAGTGGAACATGGTAGTGAGGGTGTGGGCAGCATAGGCAGGGGGAGTCACACCCACCCACGAAGCTCTATGCCACCCCTTCCATCATGTGGCGCGGAGCTAGGCAGGGGGGCTCCCTCTCACTCGACTCACACGACCGCTATGGTGTGGAGATTTCCGTGTGTTCAGGGATGCCGGATGAGTAAATGCATCTCTTCAGGGGGGCATGTGGGGGCCGGGGGGCCTCAACATCAGCACCTTTCATCACTTTGTAGCTGCCGGTTACTTACCTGCCTGGTAACCGCCCCCCGCCCCCAGGTGCCAGTTCCTTGCACGTAGTAGCTGTTGTCTGCACTTGGCAAGAAGAAAGAAGCAAGTGCCATTTAAAATAAAAACTGATTCTAGCCTCATTCTGTCCCCTCGGGGAGCGTTCAAATTAATTCAAGTTCAGGAATATAGTTATTTTACTCAGGAAAGCACACTGATGGGTGGGCTAGGCTGAGCAAGAGACCCGTGCACGCGCCCCGCGTTCAGGGCTGTGGCTGTGAGCGCAGGTGCTGAGTCACGTGGCTGCGGACAGAAAGCTGGTGGCTCTCCCGCACTTGAGTCGCTCGGTCTGTAGCTTCCTTATCTGTGATTTGGGGATGGGATCTGTACTCACCTCAGTGAGTTCTTATGAGGATTGACTGGGGTAAATACCTGGAGTATGGAATCATGCCTGGTATGCAGTGACTGAGCAATAGTAGGCAGCTTTTTTTTTTAATATGATTGATCTTAATTATTTGTGGATTCTGTATTTGCAAATTGACCTATTACCAAAATTTATCGTAGCCTCCAAATCCATGTTCACAGTGCTTTCAAGGTCATTGCAAACAATGCCACACACATTTTGCTCTGAGATGAAGCAAGGTGCTCTTCCTGTAAACGAGCATCTTTGCCAGGATCTACTCAGTGCTCTGTTCTTCATTCTTGTGCTTGCTCTTGGCGCTGTTTTAGATGTTTAAACGGCCCCCAAGCCTCGCGCTGAAGTGCTCTCTCGTGTCTCTAAGTGCAAGGAGACTGTGATGAGGCTTACAGAGAAAACACATGTTAGATTAGCTTTGTTCGGACGCGAGTAATAGTGCTGTCAGTTGTGAATTCAATGTCAATGAGTTAATATGTATTAAGTAAGCCATCTTTAATCACAGACGCATACTAAACAAGTTTATGTATTGACTGGCTGATAAAAATACTGTGACCAGAGGTTTGTAAAAACCTAACCCTACATTTCTCCTAGGAGCCATGGCTCAGTATTCACTAATTCAGTCTTTGTGGTGACTTTTGGAGCATAACTACTGCAAACAGTGAGAATCTACTGTACTTTCACGTGCGTCCCCTCAAGAAAAGGATGGAGGGGCTGGGGTTTGGAAGAGCCAGGAATATGTAGGAATGATAGCTCTCGCTGTCTCTCCCTCAGTATGAATGTATGAACGTATGTATCCCAAGAACTGATGAGAGCCCACGGAGGAACGCAGACTGAACATTTTGCTGGCTGGGAATGGCCCATCGTTCCAGGAAACTATCTTTACCTTGGTGAGACAGAGATCGGTGACTTCTGACAAGCAGTGCTTCCTCCCAGGCCCCACCTATGGTTAGAAATCAACCCATTTCTCCTGGGAAGAAAATGTACCAAGTAGTTTGGTAATTAATACAGTACTGATATTCTGCTGCTTTTCTGATATTAATGTAGCTTGATCCACACTCATAGGTTGTGATACAGAATTAGAGAAATGAAGACAGGTTTCCCCCATACACTCTTAAACTGGCTTTAGCACCTAAGAGGTGAAGTGAATGTATTCATGCTAATAAGTCATCACTTCTAATTGGATGGCCTAAGGACAACACTGACTCAGCTCCTTCACTCAGACAACAGAACGGATCTACTCGTTCTTCTTCTCCCTTCCCCCTTGTGCCTGTCCCAGGGTGTACTTCATTTATCCATCCCTTCCACTTACATAGCAGCTGCTTTACGCTGTTGGTGCTAAGGGAACAAAGTCCCACCTTATGGCAGCAATCGTGTTCAGCACACTTATTTATTTATTTATTTTTTAGATTCCATTCACCTATTTAACAGAGAGAGAGACAGCCAGTGAGAGAGGGAACACAAGCAGGGGGAGTGGGAGAGGAAGAAGCAGACTCCCAGCGGAGGAGCCTGATGTGGGGCTCGATCCCAGGACTCCGGGATCACGCCCTGAGCCGAAGGCAGATGCTTAACGACTGAGTCATCCAGGTGCCCCAGCACACTTGTTTTCTCTTGGGTCTGCTAGAAGTTTTCTCTTCATCTTCACTCATTCTGAATTCTTCCTCTGCCCTTCCGCTTAAAAACTATTTGAGAAATGTCTGTAATGGATCAGGGAGAGGGGGATTCTGGAATTAAAGTCAGTG
This sequence comes from Ursus maritimus, assembly GCF_017311325.1. Classification (NCBI taxonomy): domain Eukaryota; kingdom Metazoa; phylum Chordata; class Mammalia; order Carnivora; family Ursidae; genus Ursus; species Ursus maritimus. The sequence continues at coordinate 73,147,431 of NW_024426996.1, forward strand.
ATGACAATTTTTGCCTTGAAGTAATTCATAGTCTAATGAGTTTGCATCTTATTCCCTCCAACTACACCTTAATCTTTGTGCTTTATTCTTTTTAAAAAAGACTTATTTATTTATTCTGGGAAGGGGAGGGACAGAGAAAGAGAATCTTCAATCAGATGCCCTCCCAGCCCTCCCGCTGAGTGCAGAGCCCAACACGGGGCTTGATTCCACTACCCTGAGATCATAATCCGAGTCAAAACCAAGAATCAGATGCTCAACCGACAGCCATCCCGGTGTCCCATGTTTGTTTGTTTGTTTATTTATTTATTTATTTATTTATTTATTTATTTATTTATTTTCTCTTGAGAGAGAGAGAGAGGGAACAAGCAGGGAAGAGGGTCAGAGAGAGGGAGAGGGAGAAGCACACTCTCTGCTGAGCAGAGAGCCCAATGCGGGGCTCGATCCCAGGACCCTGAGATCATGACGTGAGCCGAAGGCAGACGCTTAATGGATTGAGCTACCTAGGCACCCCATCCCCCATGGTTTATTCTTAAGTCTGCATCTTGGTGTGTGAGGATCACCTGACTTCTGCCTTTATTTCTCACCTCAATCGCCTTTACGCTTTGCGTAGACAATTTCATGCCAAGTCCATGACTGGCGCTATCAGCATTTTTATCACCACCAGTTACACCCCTTGCATGCTGACCTCTCTGTCTCTGCCAAGGTCTGCGCATCTGTGTACACTTCCCTGTTGTGCATTTTTCCTTGGCTAAGACCAACAAATTACCTCATGCTGAGTAGTTCATGAGGAGGGGGCTTAGGAAAGAACCTATTAACTGACAAACCAAGTTCAAGATACATGACTTTTAGGAACTGTAGGAAACATACCAATTGAAAAACTCTGGTGCTTTCCCTAAAATATTTCAGTAATGTAAGCACTTGAGAAGACATGGGAAAAACATTAATTAAAATGATATTTTTTACAATGAGCGATAGAACCATTGCTGGTGTTTTGGTTTTACTAAATGTAATAACTCTAAGTCCAAGAAGTGGATACATTTGAAAACAAATAAAAACTTGGAACACAAAATACCTTCCAAAATAAAAATGCAAATTTCAAAGTGAGTACACTAAAGCCCTCCATTGTGTATCGGTGTATTTCTGTAATCCCACTCTCAGAGACTTTAGAGTAAATGCTCTTGTTTGATCTAAAGATGTAAAATAAATGACTCGACAAGTTTCAACTGAAATCCTCATTCACTCTCACTCCCGTCATCCTCACACACACCTGTTCTGCCCCTCACGGTTTTGGTTGGTGGCACCATAAAAGTAGTATGTGCACATTCCTTGAAAAGTAAAAAATTAACATTATCCCCCATTCCCACCCTTCTTCCAGGGTAACTCCTTAGTGGGATTATTTATGTTTATATTTCTTTTAATTGTTACTAAAGTGATGTTAACCAATTTACTTACATATTTTTCTGTTGACCCTTTGCGGTGAAAATTAGACCATCAGCTCACATACTCTACTCTTCAGTTTTGGTAAATGTTATATTTAAAACTGTGTTTCTTGTTCCACCAAATTGAGAGAGGATTTCTTGATGCTCCAGTGTTTATAATGAGAAAATTAGGGCCTCAACATGCTCTTGACCTCCCTGCCTCCTTGCATCCCCCAAGTGGGGTCAGCTGTACGATTACTTACCCAATATCAGAGTTTTAACATTTATATTTTGTTTTATGATTATATTTGCTTTCTTTTTCTAAGATCGATTCTACAAATTTGAAAGCAAGCAATTAGCCTTTACAGTACTACGACGAGGTCAATGTAATAGCAGGAACTGTGCCATAGAACCAAGTGGTTCTGAACTCAGAGTGAAGGAAATGTAATTCTATGTCATTTAGGACTGACAGAGAATGCTTCCAAAGTTAAGTACAAATAGACTTTTTTTCTATTCCAATTCCTCAGTATCATGTTACATTTTAGTTCACTTTATACTTAACCCATAAATATTACACGTCCTTTATTTTTTCTTGGTGTTTCTAATTGCTTTCTTTTACTTCTGATAGAAGAACCATCCACTTCGTTTACCACGTCCACAGAATTTCTTGGCTTTTTAATCATATTCTTTAATAAAGTCCACTTTTTCTTACAGATTAAACTATTGAAGTGCTCTGCATGCTGCTCAAATTTGGGCTTAGTGCTTTATAAGCCTGCTGCAGAGCTACTTTTCCAGAATTTCCTCCATTATATCTTGTATTAATCAGGCTTGGTTTAAAGCTATAATATCTCCAAATTTCAGAGGCTTACCGTCTATTCCTCACTCACATCCCAGTCCAACTTGGAAGAGAAAGCAGTTCTGTTTCAGGCAGATTTCCTGGAAACAGACATTGCCCTCAGGAGTCTCGCTATCTTCCAGATCTCCATCTCCTCTGCAGTCATCAGTGGCCAGGTAGGTTGGCGACGGGGAAGGCATGTGTGCTTCTAATCTCTTTGTGCTAGAGGGGCACGCATGACTTCTGATCATATTTCAGTGACAGGAACAGTGAGGTGGCCTATATGGTTGGAGGAATGCTGTGAAATGATCCACTGTTTGCCTATGGAAAGGTGGAGAACCCATCCTCTACAGACACTCCTGAGTTAATCCCACAGGTTCCTCCTTTTGTATCTTCCTTTGCTTTGTTGGAATACATAATCAAGTTTGTTTATTTGTTTGTTTTTAACCTCAGAAGGTTGCAGAAGAAAAATGTTCGGATTCCTTTCATGTCTAGAAATTTCTTTTTGTTGTTGTTGTTCTGTTTGTATGTAGTTTTTTTATAATTATAATAATATTTTTTTATTATATTATGTTAGTCACCATACAGTACATCCCTGGTTTTTGGTGTAAAGTTCGATGATTCATTAGTTGCGTATAACACCCAGTGCACCATGCAATATGTGCCCTCCTTACTACCCATCACCACCCCATCCCATTCCTCCCTCCCCTCTGAAGTCCTCAGTTTGTTTCTCAGAGTCCATAGTCTCTCATGCTTTGTTCCCCCTTCTGATTACCCCCCCTTTCTTTATCCCTTTCTTCTCCTACCGATCTTCGTAATTCTTATGTTCCATAGATGAGAGAAACCATATAATTGTCTTTCTCTGCTTGACTTATTTCACTTAGCATTATCTCCTCCAAATTTCTTTATTTTACTCTCACACTTAGTATTATGACTAGGTGTGGGATTCTGAGTTCAAAATAACATCCTAGGACTATCTTGCTGCATTTTTTTTTAAAAAAAATTCTTCATGTTCTCTCTTCTCTTTTTCTAGAAATCTTTTGGGTGATGGATGATCCTTCTGGGTTGATCCTTTTAAGATTTTACTTTATCTTATGTTATTTTTCTTTTCTTTGTTTCTATTTTGTGTTCTGGGGTATTTTCCTCAGGCCATGTTATTAAATTTAAAAAACAAAATTCAGCCATCATGTTTTAAATTTCCACGAATACTTTCTTGTCTCCTGATCAATACTTTTATGTCAACTTATGCTTATCTTATTGATGTGATCTTTCCTCAGCTATCTCTGGAAAACCTCAATAGGATCATTTTAAATGTTCTCATATTCTATAGATTATCCCTGCTCCAGTATTCTTTTTGTTTGCCTTGATTTTTCTATTTTGTGTTCTTTTTTCCCCCTCGCATGGTTGGAAACCTTAGTTGTTAAAATTAAGTAGCTGGAGGGGGTTTTCTTTATGGTTGTCTCTTTCTCTGATTCAAGTGTCCTACAATTCTGTGTATAAGAGAAATATTGTTTTAATATTCTGGAAAATTAACTAACACACCAACAGTCCTAAACGTTTCTAGAAACATCTGTCTATTTTCTCAAAAAGCAAAGCTCGTCCTATTTAATGTCTGTGGTTTGCAGAATAATGGTCTCCCAAAGCTGTGTGCTTACTAATCCCTGGCCCCTGTGAATATGTTATGTTACATGGGGCAAGGGGACGTTAAGGTAACAGATGGAACAAAGATTGCTGGTCTGTTGCGTCTGAGATGGGAAAATTATCTTGGAGTATCCAGGGGGGCCCAATGTAACCACAAAGATTTTTCTAAGTACAAGAGAAAAGCAGGGAATGTGGGTGGCATCTGGCAGCTGGAAAAGGCTAGGAAACTGATTCTCCCCTGCAGTCTCCAGAAGGAACACGTTGTTGCTGATACTCTAATTTTACCTTAGTTAGACCCATCTTGGATTTTTGATCTCTACAACTGTATGATAATAAATTTGTGTTGTTTTAAGCCACCAGGTTGTGGTAATTCGTTCCAACAGCGCTAGGAAACGGACAGAGTCTCATGTTAGTGTTCGACACAGGTGGCTCTTCTTCCTTTCTAAAAACACCTCTCTAGGACGCTGCGCTCCCACGCTCTCATGTTTTCACATCACCTCTCTAGTCTCTTTTGGAGTCTCCTTCTCATGACCTCTGTATATTGAAGGACTCCGTGGATGGGAAATGGGCAATTTTTTAATCTTTCTTTCTATACATGTCTCCTGGATGGTATCATCCATACCATAATGATTTTAAATATAATCTTTAAGCTGGTGACTCCAAAAAGTTTATCTTGAGCTGAGAACCCATTTGTATGTTTATGTCATTGTGTGTTCCCTTGCCTAACTGATAATCCCATGTGGGTATTTCACAGCTCTCTCAGGTTTGACATGTCAAAATTAACTCATAATTTTCCCTTGAATTTCATGGTTCCTGCCTCACCTAGCTATGGCCACAAAAATCCTGCTGAATAAGCTACCCCCCAAACTTAGTACCCATACACACGTATTATGACATATGACATGCACAGGTGTGGGGTGTTCAGACTACAGCTCAATCATCTAATCTACCTGTGTCCTGGAGGTTTTCCTGAGGCAATGCCTTTGCCACTTAACTTGCTGCTCAAGCCATGAACCATCTTCTCAGTGGCTTCACTAATGGCCTTAACTAAGATTCAGGCTTCCGATACTTCCCAGAGTAAAATGTTCAGTAACTTTACAGGGGACTCTCAATTTGCATGTATGTGTGTGCACTTACCTGTTTAATTCAGTCTCTCTCTTCCAATTAGACCGTGTGTGTGTGAGATCCATGTTTGTTTCATTGACTCTTGTATACCTAGTGTCTAATATAATGTCTGGTATGAAAAAAATGTCTAGGCATTCAAAAGATGTTTTTTAGATTAAATATATTTATAAATGGTGGTATTTCAGGCATTGGAGAAAAAGTATAATGGGGGCTGTGAATATTATAAAGCTGGGCCTCAAGTCCCAGTGGTGTCTTCTTGGCATCCCTCAAACCACAAAATGCAGGCTTACTGGTAAGCTTAGCCTCATTAGAAGAAATTATTTTGTAATTAGGTAAAACTAGGGCAGGGCAGGGTGAATGACTTGTGTAGGGTAATGCAGGAAAATCACTGTGGAGTTGGGACAGAGCCAGGTCCATAGCACAGGCCTACCCACTGGAGGCCAGGTCTTCACATTCAGTTCCCAATATAGGTCCCATGGGGGCAACTCAACGTTCCAACCACACTGTGACCCACTCACCCAAGAGGGGGCCGGAAAGGGAAAGGCTCCCGCCAAGTTTGAGAGTTTCCAGGCCACTTTGCTTATGGTTTGGCTTGGGGTTCCTGCTTCCCTTCACCATTGCCCCTTGGGCTCCTGACCTTAAATCAAGCTCTCAATCTTTTCTCCTGCTCAGAATGAACCGGTGACTTTTAATTGTATTTTTCCATTCAGAGTCTTTGAAATCGGCGTTGCTTTGCTTTTGTGGGTTTAGCTTGACCTTTAATGTTCTCTTGGCAGATTTCTGTTATTGGAGGGGATGGGATTTTTGATTTGTTAGAGAGAATGGAGTCTAAGCTTGGGACTTCAGACCCTTAAGCTTTCCGTTAAAAACAGAGAGATGACTAATAACTATTTAGTGTGTAATGATGGCTTAGCAGTATTTACCACTGATTTAGGCTCTCTGGCTCCATTACCTAGGATATTTTCCTGACTTAAACATTTCTCAGTTCTTTAGCCAACAGCTGTCCACATTTTTTTTTAAGTCCCCAAACCTCCAGAAATTATGATTTCACATTTCTAATAGGCTCCTTTCACTGTTCAATCAAAAAGGCCTCTTGTACTTTATAGCATGTGTCCCAAAGTGAATTTAATACAAATCACAAGTGGAGAACACAAGCAAAGGATAAAGCCCAAATCTTCCCTAATGGGGTTCACGCCCAACCCCTTTATCCCCGACTGGATCAGAAGCAGGTGTGTAAAGAAGTAAGAGGTAAACACAGATGAAAAAAAGAAAAAAACAACCCAAAGAAACAACCCTTGAAGCAACAAAAATGTATGAGTCAACCTCCCTCACCTTCATCAACTTCCGTAGTCTTCTTCCTGGTGAGAGGGGAGAGGAGCCCTCATAAGAATTCAAAGGTAATTATTCCCTTAGGATAATACTTCGAATGAATGCTAAGGCATGGCAATCATTCATTAAATGTGACATTTGAGAAATATGAATTGATTTGGGGATACAAAGGCAACAGAGACACGGTCTCTAGCCTCAGAGTAATACATATTTCTTAAAGTGTATAGTATAGAGAGATAGCAGAAAAAACACCGGTAGTTCAGAATTGTCGGTTTATAATCATATCATAATCACAACAATAAGTAACTTGATAATTTATGCCATTCACAGTGTTTCCATGTGATAGGTATTGTGCTAATTGCTTTACACTAAATGCCCATTTAATTCTTTTTATAAGCAGAAGAGGTAGGCGATCGTAGGACCCTTACAATACAGTAAGACAACGATAGCTCTGCAGGACTTTTTTACATGCTTGTAGTCACAGTGCTCCAAATTGGTGCATTTTAACCCTGATCTTTCTTACCTTCCATCCTACACTTTTAACTCTCATATTAGTGGAAGATTTCAGGAGCGGAGGTTGGGATTTCCAATGATTTTTCTAGCTTTATCACTCTATGTAGTATAGGCAACTCAGAGAGTATCAGTGGCGATTCAGAGAGAGCTCGTGTTCTGGGCGTTAGGCCCGAGGGGCTGCACAGTGGGCAAGTTAGAGCCCTGAGCTTAGGGTCAAAATGCTGGGACTTTGGTCCTGAATCTTCTTGTTACTGGCTGCGAGAACTCGGTTTCTTCTTCTATAAAGCTGGGGTTATCAAACCCAATTTCACTACTTCTGAGCATTAGAGAGTGGGAGGAATAAACTGGTGGGTAAGAAAATATTTTGTAAACTATACAGAGCCTTGAAGTTGTAAGCAAGTACCATGATCACATTCATAGCGGATCCCACTTGACGTGGCTTCCGGTTCCGTGAACTAATAAAGGAATGACAGCTGTCATCTATTGCCCGCATATTATGTGGTAGGCAATGTGTTCAGTACTCAGTGTTTTAATCCTGGAAAGAAATTCTTCAATTCCACATACTATTACTCCCCATTTTACAGAAACACGCAAGCTTATAGAGGCCAAGTAACTAGGTCTGGGAATGCGACTGTGGGTAAGTTGGGACTCAAATTCAGGTCAGCCTGATTTCACAAATCCTGCTCTTTCTACTATGCTGCTTTTCTCAGACAGATTAGTTTTAAAACAGTACCACCAAATGATAGAACTGGAAGAGTCTTAGAGATCATTGAATCTGTCAAACCATTTACTGAAACTCTTTAGTACACAAATATGAGCCCCAATGCTTGCATTCAATTGTAAGTCATGGAGTTTCTGGTCAAGTGGCAAACACCCAGATGGTAGACAGAAGAGGGACCCCACTGGCTTACATAAATGAAAAAGCAGTTTCAGACATGGCTGAATCCAAGGACTCCATTAGTATCATTATGACTCATTTTCTTTATCTCTGAGTTCTGCCCCCCCCCCTTTTTCCCTATTCTAGTGACAGCTCATGGCATCTCCAGGCTTAAATCATCCTTGCTGTGGGTAGTCTTAGGAGAAGAATTCTCTCTTCAACCTTCGTAAGACTCTTACCAGCCCTAGGTAGGTTATGTACCGGTCGCTGAACCAGTTACTGCGTTCAGGTGATAGACCATGTGGTCGGTTGAGGCCTGGCTTCCATGTCCACTCCAAAACCATATGTATTGACAGTAGGGGAGAAATTGGACTCCTTTTACTGGAGGGAGGGGTATGAATGGTGGGCTGGCAAAAACAACAAATATCACCCATGCCTATAAAGACCCAAATCTATTTGGGATGTCATTCAAGTTGTTTCCTTGTTGGTCTCTATCCAGATTTCCCCTTGGCATCTCACAGGTAGACTCCTTGGATTGTATTTTGGCATAGTGCAATCCCATACCTCCTCTCTGACACACAGTGTGATACCTGGGAATGATGGTGTGCTAAGCCTGAGAGAGATCTCCAGCAGGTGGGTTAGTGGGAAAGTGCATATGACAGACATATAGGATTAAGAGAAAGCACCGGTCCACTCCTAGCAGGCATTGGCAGACAATGGCAATCACACACTCAATGACTTAGAGATTAAGGGAGACTGAAGACCCTCTTTCTACTTAGACTACTGTATCTCCCCAGATAAGATGCACTGATCCCATTTTCTCTCTTAGCACTCCTCATTTATATGAAACTTTTGAGTTGTGAAGCTGGAAGAGATCTCTAGAGAAATCTAGTCCAACTCCCTTTTTGGACTTTTGACCAAACTGACTTTACACCCCTCCTCCCCTGTCCCAAAGGACTATTGGATAATGTGTCTTCTGAAGCACATGCTATATGAATAAGTAAGAAATCAGCATTCAGCAAGGAGGGCAATGTCTGCTGAGAACTCACATATTCTTTCTTGGCCTTGAATGTTCCCATAAACATTGCGGTGCTGGAGGAATGGTTACAGACCCAGACCTCAATGTTTGTGCTCCTGTTCTGCCTTAGATTAAGTTAAATATTGTTTGTAGATGATACAGATAAATCGGCTCAACCATGAGCCTGTCTGGATGGTTAAAAGGATGCTGTTTATTTCTCTAAGAGGTTGCTCAGCTGGGTAAGAGGGCTGTTGGACTATTGCCTCATTTCACACACAGCCTTCCTATTTATTTCAGGACTTGACTTCGGAGAATGCACTTAACTGGTTTGCCTGGTTGTCATCTGTCAAACTTCTATTGGACTTAAGTACCCCAATGGCAGTGAACTTGTCATCTCCCTCCCTCCTAACCCCCGCCCCCCCAGTGCCAAGGACGGTGAAGGAATCTGTGGCTGCTGCTTCAATGGAAACTGAACTCAGTGTGTGAAAGACTGATTGATTAATTAGAAAATTAGAAGAGGTTCTCAAGCTTCAACTGCCTAGAAGTGTAATAGACGAGTGACAGGGAACAGTTAGTCCCTGTGCCCATCAGACAAAGAAAACAATGAAAAGAGATTTATGTAAAGCTGTAGGAATGCAGATTAGCCATTCAGAAGGATGAACTGCTAATTACTGTGAAAATTCTTGAAATCTTCCATTGTAGGAAGGATACTAGGTTCAAGAATCTGCATAGCCATTTGTTAGCCGTGTAACATTGGGAGTAATCATTGATCATCTTAGCTTCTCCTCTATAGAGTGCTCTGAGGTGTTAGCTGAATTCACGAGATTGTTGTCAGGATAAAAATTAGGTAATGTATGAAGATGCTGGCATAAGGTTTACATGTAGTAGTTGCTTTACATGCTAGCTCTCACTTTACATGCTTTACATGCTAGCTTTACATGTTAGCTCTCACCTTTTGTGTTTCCTTTTTCACCTTAATATTTAATTTTCTGTTCTTATTCAAATAAATAAAAGGCTTCTAAAATTAGAAATTAAGAGATGATGAAGGCTTGAACTAAAAGTGGTATAAATGGAGAGAGGAAAGTGAGAAAGATTGAGAAATATTAAGAAAAGTTTGATGGACAAGATTTGGTGTGTGAATGGATGCAAAAATTAAGAAAGAAGAGATGAGATTCCTAGAGATGGGACATGTTGGAGGGAGGAGTGGTATATCGCACTATCCAGACAGACTGACATGCTGATGATCATATAATCAAAGAAAAGATCTGTCTCTTCATGTATGAGCTCAAATCATCTTCGAGTCACTTTTGCGTATTGAAGAGCTTAAACCAGAAGCAAAAAGGTTTTATTGCCCACAACACCCTCCACGACCCCCACCCCCCATGAAGATCTAGTTCCATGATCTCCATGTCGGACTTTGCTTCATAATCACCTGAAGCGCTTTTTCAATATATAGCTTCCTGAGCTTTACCTCCAGAAATTCTGATTCTGGGTGGGCATCTGGGGTGGGGTTTTGGCATCTAAGCTTGTAGACAAACAGGACTGAAGATTAAAAATCAGGAAGATGGTGTTCACTGCCAATGTTCCACCAACCCATGTCACCTAAGGAACACACTGGGGCACCCTGAGAGAGTTAGCTCCCCAAATTTTCCGCCTGCCCTATGTGCCTTTTGCTTACCTGGTGGCTAGGTCAGACCACTCATCCATTTTCTTCTACCCCCCAGTATCAGGGTTTGGCATTCCTGGCTTGACCAAATAGATAGGAATCTCACTTTCCTAGTTATGATGATTCAAAATGCCTCCAGACAAGCCAACAAATATCTCTTGGCTTGAGAGTGGGAGTGGAGGTAGAAAAGGGGGTAATTGCCCTGGGAAGAGAACCATGGCACTAGCTGATGACTTTAGAGAATATTTAAACCCCTGTGGGATTTGATTCTTTTTTTTTTTTAAGATTTTATTTATTTATTTGACAGAGAGAGAGACAGCCAGTGAGAGAGGGAACACAAGCAGGGGGAGTGGGAGAGGAAGAAGCAGGCTCCTAGAGGAGCAGTGAGCCCTATGAGGGGCTCGATCCCAGGACCCTGAGATCACTCCCGGAGCCGAAGGCAGACGCTTAATGACTGAGCCACCCAGGTGCCCTGGATTTAATTCTTTTTAACTGTTAAAAATGTGTATAAAGAACCCAAACTCATTAACATACACTTGGTATAAAGTGAGAGAATAATAAATATTAGTTACTAGTATCAGCTATTTCTCATTGTTTATTTATCAAAGACATGAAGTATAGCTGGACTGTAGAGGTCATGCTAAAATTGGGGGAAAATAAGTTTTTTCCCGCTAAAGTTTTATTAATTAATTAATTAAGTTTTTATTATGTTATGTTAGTCACCATACAGTACTTCATTAGTTTTTGATGTAGTGTTCCATGATTGATTGTTTGCATATAACACCCAGTGCTCATTACAATACGTGTCCTCCTTAATACCCATCACCAGGCTAACTCATCTCCCCTCTGACACTCTCAGTTTGTTTCCCATAGTCCACAGTCTCTCATGGTTCATCTTCCCTCTCTGATTTCCTCCCCTCTTCATTTTCTCTTCCTTCTCCTAAGGTCCTCCATGCTGCTCCTTATGTTCCACATATAAGTGAAACCATATAATTGTCTTTCTCTGCTTGACTTATTTCACTTAGCATAATCCCCTCCAGTTCCATCCATGTTGATGCAAACAGTGGGTATTCATCCTTTCTGACAGCTGAGTAATATTCCATTGTGTGTATGGACCACATCTTCTTTATCCATTCATCTGTTGAAGGGCATCTCGTCTCCTTCCACAGTTTGGCTATTGTGGACATTGCTGCTATGAACATTGGGATGCGTGTGCCCCTTCTTTTCACTACATCTGTATCTTTGGGGGTAAATGCCTACATTTTTATAAAAAGCTTGAATCACAGTTAGATTTAGAAAAACCAGATCTATGTGGTCTAGAGTGTTAATTTGAGTAACAGTGCCCAGGTCCTCAATGATTAGAGGTAAATTTCTGACTTTTAATTCTAATATCTAAACAATTCATTCATATAAACCTTGCATAAAGCCTTAATTTGAATGTAGAACAATGACCACAAATTTATTTCTCTTAAAAAAGTATTGAATTTCAAATAATTAAATTCTTAATTCTAAGTATCCATTAAATATACAGCCCATTCAGGAATTTTCTGATTTGTTCCCTTGGAAAATCATCCATGGCCCAAGAGCACAGTCCAAGGGGATCCAAGACAAACTTCACAAGGTATATAAATCTCCTGAAATTACATGAGAAATCTTGAGTGTATGTGCATGTTGGCAGGTTCCATGACATTAATCCAGTTCTCAAAGGGCTTCATCATTCCCTTAGAGAACCACTGTTGAACTTGTTGAATTAAAATGAGATGTCAGTCTGGTGGTCTGCAGAATCCACCATGGACCATCAGTGTGATGATCAGTGCTCTCTGGGCTTCAATTTTCCCATCTGCAAAATGGGTATGGTTTAACTAAATGATCCCTGAAGTCCCATTTCATTCTGTCATCCTACAATTAACAAAGTTAGCCCTTAAACATCCTACTCCATTTAAACAAGACTATATTATTTTAACATTATGACCTAATATTATTATAACCTTCCCAAGTACTGTCAACCTAAATCTTCTCTAGAAACATTTGCTTCTCAGAATTCTCAGATTCATCATGGTAATTATGATAATACTCATCTTTTTAGTTTTTATTTTGCTCTGTACAGAAAGTATACAGTCAAGAACTAGGTTTATGAAGTGTTTTATCAGGTGACAGATATCATAAGTAGCAAGAAAGTCAAGACAGCATAAAGAGACCTGTCTGGTTTGGTGCAGAGACTTGTGGGCTCTTAGGATCCCAGTCTTGATTTTCAGCAGGCAAGAAAGCAATGAAGTGGATGTGCCTTTTACTGCAAAGAGTTTCGTTTGCCCCCAAAGGCACCTCTCTGGAAGTACCCAGCGGGAGTGAAAGGATGATGCTGACCATAACCCTGTTGCTTTGATTTGGGGAAAACTCATAAAGCATGAATTTCCTGGTTTTGGTGGTCCCTCAGTACCCAATAACAGAGACTGTTCTTTTCCCCAAAGAGTAAGTGGTGCACTCATAGAAAGAAAGAAAGAAAGAAAGAAAGAAAGAAAGAAAGAAAGAAAGAAAGAAAGAAAGAAAGAAAGAAAAGAAAGAAAGAAAGAAAGAAAAGAAAGAAAGTTCTCAGAGACACATTAAGCTCAGTGGTGAAACCTTTCACTCTAAGGTGAAACCTTAGAAGATAATTATTATTTTTTGTCAAGAGCAATAAATGGGAAAATAACTAACTTCTGTTTAAGAATTAATTATTATTATTTAATAAATTATCTTTACCCACAAAAGATTACAATAGGAGTACTTTTATTTTTATTGTTATTATCTCTAACATAAAACTCAACCTGGGGAAACTGGGAAAACAATTTCAAAAGGCTAACACTATAGGCTTATAGGGAGAATAATGCATTTAGGGGACATGGATTGTTGCTAGTATCACCAGGCCCTGTCTATCTAAGCCAAAGATGAAAAGTTTCTTTATTTTTTAAAAGATATTATTTATTTATTTGAGAGAGGGAGAGAGAACACAAGCAGGAGGAGGAGCAGAGGGAGAGGGAGAAGCAGACTCCCCCTGAGCAGGGAGCCTGATGTGGGGCTCCATCCCAGGAGCCTGGGATCACGACCTGAGCTGAAGGCAGACACTTAACCAACTGAAACAGCCAGGTGCCCCAGATGAAAAGTTTGGATCTATGATCCATTGATCTCATAGTTTATGGTAGTGTGGTTTTACCTCAGACTTTGGTAGCTATAGAAAACCAGAGACTATCCAATATTACCAAGAAACAAATTTGAGTTGAATAATAGGAACTAATTAGAAGTTATAGCAAGGCAGATATCATTTCAACTAAATTGGGAAATTAATAATTTCCATTGTTCAGCAATAATAGGGTGACTACCCTTTCCAGTTTGGTCAAAACTGAGGCGGTTCCCAGGGTGTGGGACTTTCAGTTATAAAACCAGGAAAGTTCTTGGAAAAGAGGACAAGCTGGCCACCCAAACAGTAGGCTGAGAAACCTTTTGAAGTAGCGTGTGCTCCATCATTGGAGATGATCAAGTAGAGAGTTTGACCTGTTCTCAGTGATGTGTCAGAGAAGCTTTTGTTTTTTGGGAAGGAGAATGAGTCATCCAAGTCTGAGGCACTGAGAGAATCTACAAAGAAAAATAGTCTGCGGTAGAGCCAACCTCATTGCTAAATCCTCTGGAATTATAAATCCTTCCATATTTAAATTCCATATTTAGAATTCAAGTGAGTTGAATCTCCTAAAATAATCTCTAATCCCCTGGGAGAATTTCTGCAGTAAAGTTATCCATCAAGAAAATATTTTGTACAGAGACAGACATTCAGCATATTTACAATGAGAAAAGCAAAGACTTTGAAATAAAAGGATTTACTCTTGAGTTCTAAATCTAGCACTTAGCAAATTTAGACAATTTGTTTAATCTCCTTGATCATTGATTTTCTCACCTCTCAGATGAGGGTCATATCTACTCTGCCTATTTTATGGGGTTGTTGGGAGGGTCATACAAACTAGTGTATATCATAGCATTATGAACTATAAAGCCATCCATTTTCACGGAAACTTTTAAAAACATAGTTCTCCCTTATCATCCTTAGAAGTTGACAAGGCTGCTTTTGGGCTTATAAGTCAAATGGGTGTGGACAAGTTACATTATTTAAAGCAGGCTAAACTATGATAACAAAAAAAATGGCATAATACGTAACAGAGTAATCTCAACTGCAGATTACTATGGGCTGGTATTAATTGTTCATCACAGCAATTCACAACCTAGGTACCTACCAGCTTGTGACTCTGGAGCTCTCTAGAGTTTCCTTGCCATCCTCATCCAGCTGGCAGGACAGTGAATGGAGGATATGAAGACAACATGCTTGCTTCTTAAAAGTCATGCCCAGAAGTGGCATCCGTCAAGTCCACTCACATTCTGTTGGCTTGGTAACATAAACTTTTCACATGGAAATACCATGCAAGAGAGTCTGGAAACTGTAGGCTAGTATGGCCTCAGCACTGTGGGAAAGGTCATAACCGGTAGGACACGTCAAATTATTGTGAGCTGTGATGCTCATGTGCATAGGGTTTAGATTTATGCGCTGTGACTCTTACTGCCATCCTGGGAAGTTGAACATGTGCTTTAATTTTAGTGAATAATCAACAGTCTCTGTCTCAGAATTCCCATGGGTCTGCTATATTGGTAGTTCATGCTTAACTAGTTCTCTGTTTGGATTTAGTTCTTGGTACCAGCCCAGCCTTATCTACTCAAATATGCCATAAGGAACTGGAAAATGCCTAGATGAAACTAAGAGTAAATATTATTTACTAGATCCCTAGTTTCATTCAATTACTTAATTCTGCATTTTTAAAGCTCTTACCATCTGCTAAGTGTGTTGCTAAGTATTGGATACCCAACAATAGAGAAAACTATTGTTTTCTACCCTCAAGGAGCTCACAGACAGTGTTGATTTATTTTCCTTGGCTTTTCCAAAGATTTTTCTTTCTTCCACTTGGTCTTTGTCAGTCCAATATGCGTAAACATTTAAACTGTTCACTTGAACTCTGTGATAAAAGCGTGGCTTCACCTTACGAAGTCAGCCCACGTTTCTCTGCAATCATAGTTCTTGGGCCTTCTCTATTGAGTGAATATGTGTTGTATCAAGCTACAATTCAGTGAAAGACCAAACAGTGTGTACAAGAAATGCCTAAGGGGGTATCAATGGTGAGTTGGGTTATAAAGCTGCTTTCTCCTCCATGGTATCCATCAGGATGCTTAGCTTGCCACCAACAGAAACTCCTGCCTCAACTAAGCTAAGCAATAAGAAAAAAGGTAATATTTCTCATAAGTTGAAGGCACAGAGTAGACTGTTCCAAGATTGGGTCGTTCAGTGACTCAGCCATGATATGGAGGACTCAAGCTACGTGTCAACATTATCACTCAGTATGTTCTCTCATTACAAGAAGACTGCTATAGTTTCAGTTATCTAGACATAACATCTAGGAAAAGAAGAGGGACCATCTTACTCCAGTTACACCATTGCAGGAGCAGGAAATTCTTACAGCAGGTCTATTAGACCTACCCTTTGCTCACAATGGCATCATATGCCCAGTCCTAAATCAGTTATTGGCAAAGCGAACGGAATTACTGACTGGTCTAGTTAAACCTGGCTGGGTGGGGGAGGGTACATCATCTGAACAAAGTTATATTTTTGTTAGCAAGAAAGAAGGATGGTCTATGCAATTGCTTCAGGAAAACAATAATGTTATCATAATAATAATGGTATAGCCATAAACCACAGTGCTCAGTTTCATCCCTGACGGTCCTGTTACTGACTCCGGCTTTATTTTTCTAACTCCTCTCCTATTTTCTAATTTGGCTGTTATCTCTTCTGTCTTCTCTACTCTACATCCCATTCTGTCTCCTAGCTGTACTCCCCAACTTGAACGCTTTAGGCTGGGCTGGTGCGTGAATGCAAGCCGCAGACAGCGTTCACAGGCAGCACATCCCATGCTCTGTCTGCTGAGATCAATACGATCTCAGTGTTCATGAGCGCTACTCACCCATGTGGGCGTGTGGGTAATAGGATATTGCCTTAACTAAAACAAGCTCTAAGTTCCATGGGTAGAATTCTTTATTAAAGAATTATACATCCTCCTTTTTGCTGTGTCCCAGCACAGAATACTCGGCATAATTGATTATTAACTCTACAGTTGCAAATTCGTGTTTTAAATCAATTCCAGGGGTTCCGTACAAGTACAGCAGGGTCCTCCACTGGAAAAGGTAGGTTTGGGCAGGAGGGCTCCAGCATTCTCTGCTTATCCAATCTCGGGTCATGTTCACTCAGAAAGGCTGGTGTTTCTATGTTGTATATGTCCTATGCATATTGAGCTGCCACATAACACTTTTGAACAAAAGCTTTCACTATTTAAAAATAATTTTAAAATGACTCCAACATATCACTTAGGAGACCGCCTCATTCCTTCTGATCCCAAACTGTTTGTACTAGATCTTATCTCCCTACTTCCAAACTCTTGACTCCACAGGCTAGATCTTTGATCCCACCTTCAGACCTTTGAAAATTGGACATATGTTTTGACTCCACCTCTTGGCTTTTCACATAGGATTTCTCTTCATATGCAATTGTCCTCCTTTCTTCCACTGTTTTCTAAAGAAGACCAGGTATCCTCTATTATCGTCGGTGAGAACCTATAACTCTGATTATGTCTTTTTCCAACGCCTTAGCTGGTTCCTGGTCCTAACTGTGCCAGTCCTTTCTGTATCATGGAAGAAAGGACTGAACACTGACAGAATTTCTTTGGATTGATTCTAGGACATCCCTTGACAAGGTTCTGAGGCTTCCTTACAGCCTTGACTCGTTGCAGCAATTCTTGTTTCTCTCCCAGTCATGATTGTCCAGGCACCAAGTTCTTTGTCTTCTATGCGGAAAATATCCACTTAAAAAGAAAAAAAAAAGCCACAGCCTTGCATTTCAAAGGCTGACTGCAATTATTTTACTGACTGAAATCTCTACTAGGACTACATTTGCCTCTTTAAATATGGTAAATATCTTGCCCACAGAATCTGTGGAATTCTTGTCTCTTGAGACAGATGAAATTGAACTGGACCTGGTCCTCAAAAAGATGATTGTTGTGTTGGCAAGGTGTTCCGGGGATGACCTGGAAGGTCTACTCCGGCTCTAATTTTGATGATGTGATTCTAACCAGATGGGGCCAATGGCGTAGTAGACGTCTATTGATGCTACCTCTGTGCTTTTCATCCTGGGTTTATTCTTCTGGTAACTGTATATTTTCTTTGGCCGGGGCTCTCCATTTGTGATACACAGCATATGAGTCACAAAAGCCCTTTGTGTCTCGCGTGGAGCAGGCTGCAAAGGGTTCATGAAGGAACGGAGCAGATCAGATGTCTGCACCTACCTTTTCATGTTCTTATGGAAACCCTGCGATCTTTCACAGATTGCGGCTTTTAGCGTATTTTATTTATTTGAATATGGCCAAAGACATGACTTCTTAATGTTATGGTGTCATGTCTATGTCTGAAGAAAAATAATAAACGATAGCACAATATCACACCATGTATGGTTTTTCCTCAATAAGAGAGCAGGATAGTTATTAAACAGTAATTTAAAGATAGTTGGACAATCATCAGATAAATATAACTCGCCTAGAGACCAGATCTTTTATGACTTTAGCAATTATATATTACACATTACATACTACTTGGAAATATGCACTATCTATACTTCCGGAGGCTTCTTTTTCATCTACTTTGGCTATACTGGGAAAAGAGGTGAAAAACAAGATGTAATCTATTGGTAATAAGAGCTGAGGGATTTCTTTGTAGTTCATTTTGGGGTTCATCAACACACGACACTGTATCTCATCACGGACCCTGCTGTGAGCTGAACAGGGAGGCTGACTGCAGGGGTAAAAGCATTTCTACTTAAAACTGTGCCCGTCAAACACTGGACATCCGCTATGGTAGGACACATTTGATCTTTCCTATTTCTTTTTCATACTGAGAAGTCACCCATGATACTTACTGATCCAGCCATCTTCTAGTGCTGGGGCTTGGTGATTCTCCATTGCATAGAAAATAAAATCACAATTTCTTAGCCTAACATAGAAACTTTTTTTTAAGATTTTATTTATTTATTAGAGAGAGAGAGAGAGGGGGGCAGAGGAGATGGAGAAGCAGGCTCGCACTGAGCAGGAAGCCTGAGGCGGGCTTGATCCCGAGACACTGGGATCATGACTTGAGCCAAAGGCAGTCACTTAACTGACTGTGCCACCCAGGCGCCTCTAGAAAGCTTTTCTTAATCAGATCTCAGGTCACCTTTTCTATCCTCATTACACCTTGATATGTCTCCCTGAATGTTAACCTAAAAAACCTAACACGATTTGTCATTCTCAAATAAACACTTCCTGGCATATCTTAAAACTTTTGGTTTACTCTTTCCTCTATCTAAGTTTTCCACCCAACGCACTTGCTCCTAGAGATCTCCTATTCATCCTTCAAAACACAACTGAAATGCTGTTACCTTTCATTCAAACCACATATCAGACATCTCCTAAATCTTGGTTGCTAGGGTTGTTCGCAGGCCAGATTAATCAAGTGTGAAAGCTAAACTCAATAAGGAATTACAACACCATAGGCACTTAATTAAGATCGGAGTTGTCCAGGGTGTCTGAGATGACACACTGTAATAGTTTTTAATTTTGCCCCAGTTTTGGGACCCTGGCTACAGGCCAGTTAGTTCCCCTTCTTGAGCAGCTGATGAAGTCCAGTCCCCAACTGCATCAATTCTGGACTCCCACACTCTAGACCACTAGTATACCTGCCCCACAACCCCCAGGGTAAGGTGACAGACAGCCTGGGAAAACCCACGGCCCAGATCCTGCTGGAATTGCTCAAACTATCCAATCCAAAATTTGCTCACCTGCTTTGCCCATTCTTTCTCATGGAAACCACATAAAGGTGCTGCCCACAGTTCCCCCTTCTTCAGGGCTGACCTCGCTGCTTCCCCATGTGGCCCTGCATCACATGCTGATGGGAACTGTGAATATCAAATCTGAAAAACCCTTTCCGGTTTCCCTCCCTTGATCTACATCCGACCTCACCATAGCTCACCCAAGGTAATATGGTTAAAATAAGCAGGGGCGCCTATTACAAACTGGAGAGATCACAGACTGAGACTTGAAAGACAAGCGAGAGTTAACCAGGTGAGCATGTCAGTGAGAATGGGGAGTGCGATGTGGGCAGGGGAGCAGAGGTGTGCAGAGGAAACAAGGTGTGTGAAAGCTGGAAGAAAGACTGCACGAGACATTCAGGAGCTGAGAAAATGTCTGAGAAAACGTCATTGTGGCTGAGTGTGGAGCTCGTGGGAAAGGGAAGAGGGCAGAGGATAGAGAGGCAAGCGGAGTCCCACCACGGAAGGAGTTGGTTGCGGCATGGCCAAGAACAGCACCTGGTTTAATGTCTACAAACACCCTGCACCACTCTCTTTCTGTGTTAGCATTTTGTCTCTTTTGCTAGCCTCAAATTCTTTGAAGAAAGAAACCATATCTCATTCATCTTTGTATCTCCAAAATTTGGCAGATACATTTCTGGAATGTGAGTTGAAGGCATTGTTGAATTAAGTTCAATCAAACAGACTCAGTGTCCTGTCGATGATATCAGATAAGGGATGTAGGCAAAGCAGAACTTGGAAGGCAGTTTTCAAAGCCTTGGAAAATGGACAGGCCTTAGCCTGACAGTGTAGTTTTGTTGGGAATTTAGAAGGGTCTAATCCTTTCTCAGGTACTTTCTAGTATGTGATGTTAGGCATATGGTAGAATCCACTCAACTTTAGTTCCCTGAGCCATAAAATTGATATAATAACACTTAGTTCTGTGTAATTTTTTTCTTTTTGGTGAAGTTAAATATTTAAGGTAAAGCACTCAATGCAATGACTAATAATATTAGGCACTTAAAAGTGTCTTACCTTTCTCCTCACCCTACCTCGTCCCTAGAACGGTCATTAGAGGTGTTTTAAAGCTGTTTGTGTTGACCTGAGATGAAGATAGGAACAAACCCTCCCACTAAGAAGCTAGTTGCTCACAATCGTAAGGAGACTCAAAGAGTTCCTTATCCAAATCCTGTAAGGTATACAGGAGAAGAGTAAAGTCAAGAGAACACAACTTTTTCTTTTAAACTTATGACCACAGGCCTGAACCTTGGATTTATTCATTTTGTTTGCTAGATTGCCAGCTCCTTCAGTCAGATATTCATCTTTATTCCCTTTATGCTTCACAGAGCATGGCACACAGTAGATGCTCAATAAATGCCAAATAGTGTAAAGTAATAGGGGAAGGAAATGGATATCATGAGATTACACGGATTTTTATTTTTGGCCTTTTGATAGTTACTTCATGTCCCACTTTGTACCAAGTTGATTTTCTCAATTATATGAAATTTAATATAATGTACTAATCCTTTTTTTTCAAGTTTAAATCATTTCCATATAACTGATAATTACTTCTTACGAATACTGTCCACACGGTATTTCTTTTTCTCTATATCCTGAAAATGGAAATAATCGCTGGTGAGTTAAGAACTTACCGCATGTTTTTCCTTTAACTGAATGAGATTCCTAGCAGATATTTGGACTATTAACTGTTTTCATCATGACCATATTAAGCCTGGCTATAAAAATACAAGAAGTTTATCACCTATTTCTTTTCTCTGTCTGGGAGCTGTAGTATGGGCTTACAGTTATTTCTTTTCACTTTGGTTGTATCCATCAACATAATTTTGTGTTCAACATGGAATGACATTCCTTGAGAAGTAACAGTACCCATTACTGGATATTTGGAGCAATGTTCAGTTCAGTTCTCTCAGGATATCTTTCATTAGTGGGAAGGTTGAAATAACACTACTTTAGTGTCCTTTTTATTATTTTTTTTAAGATTTATTTATTATTTGAGAGAGAAAAAGAGAGAGTTGGGGGGAGGCAGAGGGAGAGGGAGAGAGAAAATCTCAAGCAGACTCCCCAGTGAGCACAGAGCCCAACGCGGGGCTCAGTCTCACGATCCTCAGATCATGACCTGAGCCAAAATCAAGAGTCAGACGCTTAACTCACTGAACCAGCCACCCAGGTGTCCTTAATGTCATTTTTAGTTATAAAACTTAAGTGATTCTTGTCACTTTGTGGGAGGATGAAATCTTCACAAAATTCTATTAGTCAAAAGCTGAGTAAGCCCCAACATTGGCATTCTGGAAAATATTTAAATGATTTCCTTCTAGCCATTTTGGCAATAATGGAATTCAGCTCAGGAAGTTTATGTTAAATCTAATCTCACTAGAGTTTCAGAGAGCTTTTCACCTTGACTGATGGATGATAAGGAGTCAAGGCTTCTAAGCTGAATTGTGCCTCTTTTTTATAGCGCCACCATTCTGTTAAAGAGCGCATGTCATGTAAATGGAGAGTTTTATTTAGCACAGACCCCAATCCAATTTGGATTGCTTCTTATCAGATTGGACTACTCCGAAGAAAAAATAGAGTAGTTAATATTTACAAATATTGACTTCAGTCTAGCCCTTTGGAACTTAAAAAAACAGTCTCTTGACTTTTCAGCAATAACTCAGAAGATGTTTCAGTTGGGCAGTGCACAGCTCCATATTTATAATCGAAAAGCTGGTTTGTGGGGAGATGCATAAATCTGAGTCAAATTATCATGAGCATTTTTGCAAACAGCATGAGGTTTCTTTAATGACCCGAGATTCAGAAGGGTGGAAAGACTGAGCTGTAATTCTAAGCTTTGCATTCACAATCTTGTTAAATAGGAATAATAAATTCAGTTTGTCCATGATTGACTAAATGTGTCTTGTGCTTATGAAAATCTCTAAGGCATTGCTGGGAGTGAAAGAAGTATGGGAGAGTTGAAGAGAGAGTAGACTATCTATGTAATTCTGGGCAAGTCTTGTAATCTTGCTGTTCCTTAATTGCGGTTTCTGCTTTGTGAATTCTACAAAATTAATACAAAGATTGAATGTGATGGCGTAGGGGGAAGCAACAGGTAATCTGGAAAATAATTTAGGCATGACTGCTTATCTGGGGTCAAGGTAGAGAGGACTTGGAAAGCAGGTCTGACCACAAGGGATACCTCCACTCCAATTGACTGGTCAATAGATTGAGTAACTTTTACTTAACTCTCAACATCAGGGTGTGTGTAAATTCATACAACTGCTTGTGTCTTGTCTTTTCCACTCCTATTTAAGGAATTACCATCCTGGGTCACAATGTCTTGGGAAAGTTCGCTCATCTAGTAAACTTATTTGAGCTGAGGTGTTAATGCATGGTGGTGGAGAAATACCATGTGTCTTCATCTGTGAACAGGGATGGCAAAGCCTTTAGATGAGACAATATTAAAATATATACATATATTTATATATATTATATATATTATACATGGAGATTCAATTTTACTCATATTGAGAAAATATAGTTTTTAATGAAAGCAAATGGCAATATATCTTGAATACGGAAAGACCATATTTAAATCTAAATATTTAAATTTTATTTTATTTCATTGATTTGTTATTAAATAATTGTATTATTTAATTAAAGTAATTAAATTAAATTTTTATTAAATTTATTTAATTTTTAATTAAAATACTTAATATTTAAATATCTTAAGTATTGGAAAGCCCAGTCCGTATGAAATTTTAAGAAAAATGGAAACTTCAAATGAGTTTTACACTTATTGTAGGATGCTATGGTTTCCAGGGCCCAAGTAACTTTCTTCAGTCACTTGGGGCACTTCAAGGGAAATGTTTCACAAACACCAGCTTAAGTATTTATTCTTCTGAAATAATTTTGTAGAGAGGGCTCTAGAACTCATAAGCACTTCAAAGCCTAGTGGCAAGAGGTAGGCCTTCACAGATAATCCATACATTTTTTAGAGACACCAAGATGCAGAAACAGATGGAGAGACAGAAAAACAGAGACAGGAAATAAGAAAGAGAATTTTCACGACACTTTAAACTACATTAATATGGACAATCATTTGACTTGCTGTTTTTGCCTAGACTTTCTAGAATGACATTGTCCAACCTAGATTCTCTCCAGAGTGGGCTTCCAAGTTTTTGTATAGGAGAGTCTCGGCAGGGTCAATCTGTAGAAAGAGGTGATTTAAGCTGAACTGACATACGTGAATATATTTTTCTTATTCATTAAATGAAATGGATAGACAAAGACT
Source organism: Ursus maritimus (assembly GCF_017311325.1). Taxonomy (NCBI): domain Eukaryota; kingdom Metazoa; phylum Chordata; class Mammalia; order Carnivora; family Ursidae; genus Ursus; species Ursus maritimus. The sequence continues at coordinate 73,171,079 of NW_024426996.1, forward strand.
GGAAGGGAAGGGGGATAATGGAAATACTCAAATCCCTTTAGCTCCTTACTTGTTTGGGGCTATTCTGACACTCTGGGATATTTCGATACTTTGGGTATCTCTGGGAAGGTTTTGTGGTGCAGCAGGGGATGCAAGCCTTGGTAGGTCATATAAACACCTTGATGTGATTGATACATTTCACATGCTTACCCTCATCCCAGAATTACCAAGGCGAGATGTCCAGATGGAGGCCTGGAAACATATATTGTATCAAGTGCTCCATGTGATTCTTTTACTCAGAAATACACAGAAAATACAGGATTAGAAATAGATAGAAGCTTGGAGCCAGAAAGACCTACTTAAGCATCCCAGCCACTTACTATGTAACTGTGAGTGCATCAGTTTCCATATCTTTAGAATGGCAACCGTATCGATGTCTTTCCTATGGGATTGTACCAAACCATAGAAAATCATCCTACCCATAACATCTGGTGCAAAGTAGACACACAATACACATTCAATTTATTTTCCTCCCACTCATCCCCATCCAGGAACCCAATATTTGTTTTCTATTTTCCTTTATTTGGTAGCTGCTTAGAGCTACTCCATAACTCATGGGAAGACATGCTCTTTTCCTTCAGTAGCCATGGGGGTTCAGGCAGCATCAGCATGCACAATGAAAGAAGTGAAGATTCTCTGAGTCTGTTAAAATTCCATAGCAGCCAAACATCTTCACTTATTTTGTTCTTTCCATCCCATCTTTGGAAGGGTTGTTTTGATAAGTAGCAAACATTTCAGTATTCAAATCTTGAGTAGTCCTGTCAAAATGAAACAAACCAAAAACCCCAAACCCCAAAGAAAAACTTCCACCCCACCCCAACCTCCAATTCTTATTTCCTCATTCTTTTACAAAAGCTCTAAACTGAAAGAGGAGAAATATTAGCCCCTGGAAAGAAATGTAGTAAGAGGGTTGAATGTTTACACAGTATTACAGGAAAGTGCATATGGTTATTCCATGGGCAAGGTAATTTCTTAAATGGAAAGATCAGTTGTGGATTCAATGTACATTCTGTAAACATCTATTATTGTGTAGTAGGCGCTGTTAGGGGATAGAAGATTAATTAGACACAGATTTTGTCTTCAGAGATTTCACAAACTAGTAGAGAAAACAGATGTATAAAGACAAGCATGCCAGAAACATGTTATATTAGTGGCATGAGCACTTTTAACATTTTTTAATTTTATGGGTCTATATTAACTCATGTTAACTTCCAGACAACTGTCAAAATTCCTTTGCCCAGATACATTGCAGTGGTAATCAATAATCTTCCCATTCAATCTCAACAATACCATTGGAATCAAGTTACAACCCACTTTACTAGCCTCCTATGTGATAGACATAACAGTTGTTAACTGACTGTGCCAATATATTTTTTCATGGCAACCTCTGTCATGAGCTCACTACTCACTTCCAGCTCTTATGAAGTGCCTATTCATTAATAGATTGTGGTGGTCTTTTATCCCCTACAGGAAAAAAAAAGAGATTGATATGTATTGAGCATATCAACATAATCAACATAAGAGCCAATTTCATGACACTAGTTTTCCATACTCAGGGCTACAATCCCTTGTTTTCTAAGGACCTGGGAACAAGAACAATAAGATCACTTTCCAAAATCTAACTTGCAAAGTCAGCACATGGTGGGGGAAATTAACCAACCCTAAAAGAAGCAGCCCAAAATAACAGTGGGAATGACTCAAGAGATTATTCAAATTTGGAGGTAGCTAGCAATGTTTTGGCTATGAGAGCATGATAAAGTTGAGTCATAAACAATGGTGTTAATAAAATGAAGAGAGAGAAAAAGTGCCAAATGAAGTTAATCAGAATAGTGCACCTAAGAGACAGAAGTAGATAAAGACGTGGTCAATAATGTTCCAACATTGCCTGTGGGAGAGGGCATGTTGGTCAATAGAAGTTGTGTAGGCCATTCTTAATTTGTCAAGATCATCCCTATTTTGTAAAAATCCAGAAGCTATCTTACAAAAGAATGTTCCTTAAGATCGTTACATTCTTGGGGTGCCTGGGTGTCTCAATAGGTTGAGTGTCTGACTCTTGATCGCAGCTCAGGTCTTGTCTCAGGGTCGTGTGTTCAAGTCTGGTATTGGGCTCCACGCTGGGTGTGGAGCCTCCTTAAAAAAAACCATTGCATTCTTATAGTTTGACTTTCCACTCATCTAAGGAAACTTCTGATTAAGACAGATTCCCAAGGAGAGTAATGGCAGAGAGAGCAGGCACTCATAAAGATTTCAAATAATCTCATTCTCCAGATACATTCTTTTTCCTCTTTGAAAACATTGCACGTATATCTACCACTTAAGTTCTAGATAAGATCACCTCAATCCCCCATTCCAGGTCTTTGTGAAAAAGTTCAATATTCTTCCTAATATTTCTGAGAGTTTTCCATGGTGGGACAGAGGGGGCATGTTCACATTCTTGGGGTCACTTTTGGTTCTAATTTACTATCATTGCTCATTTGGGATTTTGTGGCTGTTCCTTTATCTTTCCTCTGACATTGATACAGGGGAGTCAGCCTCTCCTTCATAACAACAAAAAATGTACAATATACACAAAGCCAGAGGAGGCATGGAATCATTCCCTGCAGTTTTGAGATAACAGCACTTTAGATCAGTGCAAACAACTCTAAGGTGAGCCTTAGATATCCTTGCTTCTGGCATCCTAGTCATCTCTCTCTATGCCGTCCTTCTTCCCCATTCTCCACTCTTTCCTTCTGGGAACTACCCACCAATCTACCTGGACACACACACACACACATACACACATACACACTTTTCCATTTTATTTTGAGGAGATCTCAGCTTTCTCTAGTGCCTATTCACAATTCAATTAAAGTTTTGCAATAACTACCAATGTGGACCTACTTCCATTTTTAGATAAATAACTATGCAACTTCCCAATGTAGTTTTAAGATAGGGTTCAAATTCATATTTCCAATTATAGTAGCATTCTGTGATCTACCTCCATTCCCTGTGCATCTTGGTTGTTTCTCTGAAACTGATCACCTCTGGGGCTGCCGTCACGAGGTTGCTGGGCTTTCAGAGCAGGAACTTAGACCCAGGAGTGGAGGTTACTCAGCTTTAGCTGGACTGTCAGTCATAGCACAGGTTTTCTTCTCTCTGTGATAAGTCCTTATATTTACAACTGCAGTCATCTCTAAGGCTCTAGTTTCCAAGACAAGTAGTAGCATAGATAACGTCCTTTAATGATCATGGCTCCTCCAGGCACTAGAAATTATTAGTATTCTAATTTTACAGCTGAGATAACTGAGGTTTAGTGGAGTTTAAGGTTACTGCTCAAAGTTACACAGCATGTAACAGAGCTGGAATTTATCTTGGGCTCCAACTCCATCCTTGTGCTCTTTCTGCAACACCAACAAAGCTTGTATTTTACTTAGAGGCCATTTATATGTCTAACTGGTAAGATATTCTTTCAACTAAAATACAAACCCCTTTCCATAAAGTTTTTCTACAGCTCTGATAAGATATTACTCAAGTGTGGGACCTTTAAAATTATTGTTCTTCAGGAGTTTGAAGAGTTATCCTTTGTAAAAGGACTAACAAAAATCGCCTTCTCTTGTCTATTTCACTTCCAGGACATGTCATGCAAATACACGGACTGCCATTGTCCCATTTTCCCAGAGTGGGCATGAGGTCAGGCATGTATGATTATTTGAAGTAGATGTCATAAGCTAGAACATAATAATTATGTGCACATGTATACAGTTCAGCCCCAAGAGATGCGATACAGCTGAACTCATGCTTTCAAGAACAGTTGGAGAAAACTGAGCTCAAACTAAAAATTAGGATGCACAGAAGGTCTTTGGCTGCATTTATTTAGTATGCTTCAAATTGCTCTATTCAGTCATATCTATGGCTCTGATTCAAATTGCAAATTATCTTGATAAATACCTGACCACATTTGGGCNGCAGGAATAATTGCATGTATTTAGGGATGTGATCAGTGTATACTGCACCTTCAGAGAGTCAGCTCTCTCTGAGTAAGTTTGTCACAGAGTCTGAGGTCAACAAATGTCTAAAGAATGAGCCTTCAGTTGGAAATTCAGGGAAAAGCTTACATCTTGTAAGAAATGAGGGAAATGCATCTCTTATCCCTATTCTACAGAAGTAGAGAGATGGTGTAAGTAAAGACCCAGTTGCAGTGGGTTTCAACGAAGCCTTCACTTACCATACCTTCCCTCTATAAGTTGTGATGTGCCTTCTCTTTTTTAAAAGATTTTTTTAGTTTATTTTTTTAGAGAGAGAGAAAGAGGGGGAGAGAGAGAGAGAGGAGGGGTAGAGGGAAAGGGAGAGAGAGAGTTAATCCCAAGCAGACTCCCTCCCACTGAGCAGACAGACCAATGCGGGGCTCGATCTTATGACCCATAAGATCATGACCAGAGCGGAAATCACGAGTCAGATGCTTAACAGACTGAGCCACCCAGGCATCTCTGAGGTGAATTTTAAAGAAGAAGCCTGAGTTACCACATAGCATGAGCAGAGGAAAGAGGAGCATGGGAAGTAGAATATGTGGCAAGGTCAAAGACATGTGGTTATTGGAGGGGAAGCATTCTTCGAAGAGCAGTGGAAAATTCAATAAGAGAAAGAAAGTGTATCAATGACAGAGCAAGGAGGGGAAATGAGAGGAGATAAGGTTTGAGAGGTAGGTAAGGATCAGACCATGGAGGCCTCGAGTGTTATGCTAAACAGTGTGGGCCTTATGCCGTAGGTAACATCTAAGGGTGATCTAAGCAAAGTTCCTTTTCCTTCTAATCAGAGAGAGGGAATACACAATTGGAAAACATCAGGGAGGGATCTAAAATTAAAGTAGGTTGAGGTTGAAAAAACACAGTTGCTGGGGCCAGAAAGACCTCATTCAGATCCTAGGTCTACTACTTGTAAACAGTGTGAGCTTAGACAAAGCATCAGTTTCTTCTGATAACAACAGGAACAATTCCAGGTCTGCTTGTAAGAAATAGACAGTGGCTCTCCATGTCCTTCTCAATTGCTGGTCCTGAAGAAGTTGGCCCTTTGGCATCCATTGAAGGATCTGGATCATGAAGCCAAGGATAAGAAGTACATGTGAACGGACCGAGCAGTTGCTTTTGCTGGAACAACAACAACAACATCAATAATAATACTAGCTAATATATATTGAACATTTGTTGTATACAGACTATCCTAGAAGCACTTCACATGCATCTGCAGTCCTATGAAGAACACATTGCTATCATCTTCCTTTTGCAGATGAGAACACTTCAGCACAGAGAGGGTAAGTGCCTTGGCCAGAATCATGCACCCAGCAAGAAGCAGAGCCAGGATTCTAGGTGGTCTGTCTCCCATACTTACACTCCTAATCACAGCCTAAGACTGCTTTACATTAGTGCATTATAGCTGAGCAGCTTCTAGCAAAGCTCGTGACACAGAAAAAATCATTCTGTTGATATTTGCTTAATATGTGGATCCAGAATCTATTTGGAACTTTATCTCTTAGATAAACACATATCACTTCGCCTATCACTTCATTTTGTGGGTATACTGAGGCTCCGTTTGGTTAAATGAACTCCAAAGGCCCCCAAACTAGTAAAGAGTGGAACTGCGTCAGGAAACCAGGTCTCCTCAACTCCAACCTAGAGCCACCCCTTGTTTAGGATTGGGGGGCAGCTGAGAACTGTATTCTCAGCCAAAGAGTAAGCTTCTTTGGTCCCTGGCTTGTAGTCGTTCTAAATCCCATTTTCAGAACCATTCATTTTGGACACTGGAGATCTAAGGTACGTGATAAGATAGTACTAGGTCTTTATAAACACTACGAGCATTTATTACATTCAAGTGACACTATATAGGTCACAAAAGTGTTTTGCAAATATTCTCACATAATCCTAGACCTTAAAACTGGGTCGATTCTTCTAGAAACACAGCTCTGTAAACATCTAATATATGTAAGAAAATATCCAATGCTACTGAATAGCTGTAGTTCCAAGTAATCACATAGGCCTTTCTCCTTCCCGCTTCACATTATCTTTGGTTTGATGTCATCCCCTTAGTGCTAACTTTTGTTTCCATCTCCACCCCACCCAAAATGCCTCTTTCTCTGCTCTTGGCACTGAGACCTCCACTCTCCTGCTGGGTTCTTGTTTAATCCACATTGGTATCTTGAAAGCTCACATATCACAGGAATAAAGTCCATGATTCAGGCATCGTCTGCCTCAAAGCTGGTGATCCATGACCAGGAAGATGCTGTAGCTTGGCTTAAGGACCAGCCCATGAAGTAAAGATTTCTATGTTTCTCAGATGAAGACATAGGCTCAGAGAGTCCCCCTAATTTGCTTAAGGTTTTAGTGGAACCTGCTGGTTGTCCCCCAAAATTCATTTTCTCATTATTCTTTACCAGTGTGACTTGAGATTTTTAGCTGGCCACACAGTCTGAAATAAGACTACATTTCCCAGTCTTCCTTGCAGGTCCCAGTGTCACATGACCAACTTCTAACCAATGAGAGATAAGTGGAAGGCAGATATGGCAGCAGGGAGGACAGCTATTGTGTACCCTCTGCTCCCTTTCTTCTTCATCTTCTCTTCCTTTTTGATGGCTGAAATGTGAACTGGGTGGATAAAGTCCAAGCAGCTGTCCTAAAGTATGAGGTGGAAGCCACAGTTAAGGATGGTGGAATAATAAAAGATTAGGCATCACCTTACCAGCCTTGGGCTGTAAATTCCTGGATTCTGTTGTATGACAGATAAATAGACCTGAACCACTATTAACTTAGTTTTTTTGTTTTGTTTGGTTTCTTGTTTTTTTTTTTTTTTTTTTTTTTTTTTTTTGTCTCTAAGAGTTCACATTAACCTTAACTGTTGTAAGACCACATGGTTAGTTACTAACACTACTGAACCTTACGCTCAATTGTCTTGACTCTAAATGCAGTTGTTTTTCTTTTGCCCCGCAGCGGCTGGCACCTCCAACTGCCTCATTTTCAGGGCTTCTGTGAGGACAAAATGAGGAAAGAGGTAAGAGAGCACTTTGTAAACTGTAAGGCTTCATTTATATGTGAACAGAAGCAGCATTTGCATTTGTGGAGAGCCGTGGAAAAATACTTAATGTCTTAGCTTCCTTGTTGGTTGAACAGGTAGGGGAATTAAAAAAAAAAAAAAAGCCAAAAGCCATGTTGTGCTAGTGTCCTGGATTCCAAGTGAACCGGAAACTCCTTTGGCTAATTCCAGGGCCCAAGATGCCTTTCAAGTGGGGAAGGATGAGTTAGTCCGAGCGTCCAGGACCTCTCCGACTAGCTGCGGTTTAATGCTGCCCAAACTTCTGTGTAAATACACCTACAGCTTAAGTAAAATAGGAAGGATTGGGGGTCAGAATTGCCCTAGTTGGGATATTCTCTGCGTCCAACATCTCCTCATGAAGGAAATTGTATTAGTAATAAGTCAGATTCCCGGTGTTGGAATTTGAGTTGCTTCGGGACTGAATGACCAGGTTTGCAAGGCTTGTTTGCTTTATGAAGAGTATTGGGGTCAAAATTGCTGGCCAAAGGTCTCTAACCAGAGACAGGTTTTCACACAGGGCTTTTCATATTTTCTGCCTTGAGCCAGGCTCGAATACCAAGAAGTCTCTCAGGGGTATTTTTGCAAATTCGCTCTTTTTCCTTTAGCAGCTGTCAAAGGGCAGCTAAAGCCAATGCTTAGAAGGTATGCATATGCCCCGAACACTTTGTTCAGCCTCCTTTGAAAGGTGTTGGGTTGCGTCCCAAAGCAAACATTGTTTTGGAATATTCTGGTGATGCTTTCAGTCCTTATTGCATAATTCAAGACTGATGACGCCCTATTGTGAACAGAGAGGGCAAAATATAGTCCTAGCTCAAGAGACAAGTCAAAGACCAGGCAGTGTTAGGAGTAGGCGAGGAAATCGTAATTATGACAACATCCAACACTCCCTGCGCACGTTTACGGGGCAGGCGCTGTGCTAGCCCTTTACATAGGTTGTATTACTTTATCCTCTTCACCAATTATGTGTCAGAATGATTAAACACATTTAACAGCAAGCAGAACACAGCATCAGTAGGTGAGAACAGATATTGCTCTTGTGCTGGGTCTGGGGCCTGGAAGCTCCTTGCTGCCCCAGGTGTTAACGCCTTAGTTTCTGGATTGTGTTACAGAGGGAGGATGAGACAGGGTGCTCACCTCTCCAACCAAGCCCCTCCACTCCCCTCTTCCTTCTGTTTCCTTTGTTCCTCCTCCCTTTCTTTCTCATCTAGTGTCCTGGAGAGTGAGAGGGTGATTCTCCCTCGCAGGGCTGTACTAGCAGGGGCTTAGAGTTATGATTTTGAATAAAGAACACAAAACTAAATTAAAGCAAATTGGACTCAAAGAGCAAGGGGACAGGTAAAGAAAGATCATCAGCGATTGTTTATTTTTATAGTTTTTTAAAGATTTATTTATTTATTTGAGAGAGAGAGAGAGCACATGCTGGGGGAAAGGCAGAAGAAGAAGGAGAGAGAATTTCAAATAGACTCCTTGCTGCATGGGAGCCGATGCAGGGCTCGATCTCACGACCTTGAGATCATGACCTGACCCAAAATCAAGAGTCGATGCTCAACTGACTGAGCCACCCGGGTGCCCCTCAGTGATTGTTTAGATTAGCAGTTCTCAAACTTTATGATCTCAGGATTTCTTTTAGTATTAACAATATTGAGAACCCCCCAAAGATGTTAATTATGTATTTATAGTTATTTTATATATATATATATATATGCATGTATATATACGTATACATGTATATGTATACGTATATATACTGAAAAAACCTAAAATGCTTATTAATTCATTTAAAAGTAATAATAAATTATGAAATGCCAACATACATACTTTTGTGAAAAACCACTATATTTGAAAACAAAACCTACTTAGTGAGAAGGATGTCATTGTTTTACTTTTTTGAAACCTTTTTAACGTTTGGTTTAATAGAGAACAGGTCCTCTCCTATCTGCTTCTGCATTTGGTCCTAAAATACATTGTTTCAGTTGAGATATATGTAGATAATCCAGCCTCACACAGGTGTATAATCAAAGAAAGAACACTCTGATCAGGTTTTCAAATAATTGTGGATTTCTTCCTGAATATTACAAGAAAACTGCCAAGTGATAGTTTCTAAAAGGCCAGTTGCAATGTGTAATCGGAAACCATATTGATAACTGGGTTTTCTATTACACTAAAATCCATTGGTCCATCTCACCCTATTTTGTAACATTGTGTAATGGTCATTTGAAAAAATAGTAGGTCATCGAATTATCCAGATCTAAAGTAATACTGAGATTTGCATTTGTTAATATCACCACCAATCTTATCAGAAAAGTCTATGAATCGGGAAGCTGTCAATCTCATGGTGAAAGATACAAGATTTCCAAAATCCTAATTTTCACTTTTAAGCTTGAGTTTTATCCTTGGCAGCAAAAACTGCACTATGTTGTGTTTCTTGACTAGACAGCTTCACTTCATTAATGCTCAAGGAAATGTTTGTCTAACAATCAAGTTTGAATAAACATAGTTTGTCAGTCATTCTTTCAAATGAAAACAGTATTTCATGAAAAAGCGAAAAAGAAAAAAAAAACCCACCAAATAATAAGTTAACTTTCAATTCAATCAATTGCATCAGTGTTTGTCCTGGAGATAACATCAGACTTAGCTCGGAAGCAGAGGCACTATAGAGATACGTCCCATTTCACCACATGAAATATTAAAACATGGTTTGTCATCAAGAGCTGAGATTTAATAACATTAGTAACTTTTCGTGAATTACTAAAGACGTTCTTAAGTAATACTGACTTTTTCTGTCCGCTTTAAAAAATTTCTGGCAAGTCCAAAAGGGTGAACAACAGCTTAAGCTCAATTCTTCAGTGGAGATGTTAAGTCAGTCTTCATAGTTCCAGCCACATCTTTCATTTGACAGGTTACTGTGTCATTGAAAAGTGGCAGTGTTATTTTTTTTACTGACTTCATTCGGCAGGCATTTGGCAATATCGACTCAGCAAGGTTTTATTTTTGTTATTTATTTATTTTTAATTTTTTAAAAGATTTCATTTATTTATTTGAGAGAGAGAAAGTGAGAAAGCATGAGCAGAGGGAGACGGACAAGCAGACTCCCTGCTCTGTGTGGAGCCCTACGTGGGGCTCCATCCCAGGACCCTGAGATTATGACTTGAGCCAAAACCAAGAGTTGGTTGCTTAACCCCCTGAGCCACCCAGGCGCCTCTCGGCAGGGTTTTATTAAGCTCTCAGCTATTGACTCCCCTTCTTTAGCCAAGGCAATATGTAAGATGCTCTAATGACTTTTTCATTTTAGTTTGAAAAATTGTACCAAACAACTGTTGGCTTAAAGGCCTCATTGTGCCTTTATATGAAATATTCAATTTCTTTTTCTCAAACTCTGGATGTTTAATTTCAGAATAACATCTCAATTTAACGGGCAGCATAACACTATTAAAAATTGTTGTATTAAGTAAAATATTTTTTTCACACTCTCTTTTTTTACTTAAGCTTTCTATGTAATGTCCTCATATTACAGTTTTCAGCATATTTTTCCGGCAAATTGTTCAGCATCTTTAGATGGTAATGGTGCAGATACAGGGTGGGAGCAAGTGTTCCAATCTCCCTTTTTAAGCCAATGATCTATCCTAAGATACAAGTGTAAAAATAAATACAACAAAGTATACTTGCTTCTTTTTGTTTTTATGTTGATATAAGGGAAATTTTGGAATTTTGAACAAATGGTTTTTGAACAAAATGGATTACAGAGATTAAAGCAGATATTTCCAAAGAAAGCTAAAACTGTAGTAGAAGTACTAAAAATAATAAATTAAAATTAAAAAAATAATAAAAAATAAATAAATAAAAAATAAGCCTGAGTTAATCTCAGAAAATGCACACATTTATTCTCTAAAACTAGAACATTAGAATATTCTAGAAAAACATGACAATACTTGTTCTATCATCAGAGGGCTGATGTCATCACGTATTGTAAAGAATCTGGGAAAGTCCACTGTATAGTCATGAAAAAATAAGAGTGAAAAAAGAAAATAACTCTTAATATTATTAGGAAAATAGTTTTCACCTTACAGGCTCCTTAAGAAGGTCTCACAGGTTCCTTGAGAAGGTCTTGCAGACTCTAGGACACACTTCGAGAACTGATAGTTATGAGCATTTAAGGCCAAAATATTTTTATAGACTGGAAGAAGCACGATATATGAGTAGATTGGTGTTATGAGTTGAATTATTTGCCCCCAAACATGTGTTGAAGTCCTAACCCCTAGAATCACAGAATAGGACTTTATTTGGGAAACAGCGTTATTGCAGATGTAATTAGTGAAGAGGCAATCATCCAGGAGTAGGATGGTGTCCTTATTAGAAGAGGGGAGAGACAAACAGGGATAAATAAGCATGTGACAGCAGGCAGAGAGTAAAGTGCTTTACTGTTAAGATTGCCTGTTGTCACCAGCAGCTAGAAGAGAGTTCTAGCTGGGTTGTTTGAGCCATCCACTATGTACTACTTTATTCTGGCAGCCCTAGGAAACTAATACACCAGGCTTGTTCTAAAGACACAGAGGTGGGATAGACATTAATTTCCATTGTAAATCCAGGAAAGGTGGTTCTCCTACAATAATTAAAGAATTTTCTGCCAAAGGCAAACAAACAAAGCCTCTCCTGGCCCATTATGATGCATGACATTTAGAGATCTGGAAGTTGATTCCCAACAATCAGGAGTTCTTATAATCTTCCACTAGCAGAGTTACTACTGCTGGAGCCCTGGCAAATAGTTTCACCCTAGGGAGTGCTGGGGCTGTTTAAGAGAAAATAAAGTCTTGTCTCACTCTTAGGAACTTAGACTACTGCACCGATGTCTGGGAGCTGATCTGGATAATATGCAACGAAGGCATTGGGACTAGGGCATGTTTTGTTTCCAGCTTAGCTTCCAAGCGGACGTTCTTAGGGTAGAGCTGAAAAAAAAAAAAAAAAAAAAAAAGCATTAATTTTCATTCTCACCCTGAGACTTGCATCCTAAACTCCAATGTGTTTGTTTTAGGAAGTCTCCTTTCATATTCTCCTTGGAAACCTTTCATATCCTGTGACACCCAGTTTGACATTTTTGGGTTTGCTTTACTCCCCTGTGTCCAACTTCCACTGATTACATCAAAATTTCATAGATACCACCTATCACTAAAGGGAAAAGTGAAGGCAAATTACTCTTAGGAAAAGTGGGCTGCAGATTATCACAAGTTTGCTCTGTTTAATAGATAAGGAAATTCAGATGACAGAGAAAGACAATTACATTGATTAATACTGGAGCACTGAAAGAAAGAAATAATAACCAGAAAGGCTTTGACTTCCAATCTCTACTGTTTCCACAGGCAGCTCCCCAAACTTGCTTCCCCCACCAAAAAAAAAAAAAAAAAAGAAAAAAAGAAAAAGAAAAAATCCTCATTTCTATTGAAGCTGCTTTCAACAGCAGACCTCTCAATGACTTTAACTTCAGAGGTTTGGAGCTTTTTTTCCCCCTTGTTTAAACTAATTCATGGTCGTACATGTGGGTTACTCTGGTTTTACTCTGTCGGTACAGACACAAACTATTTTGCCACAATTAATGTTTTAGTCAACAATGTGCAGACTTAAAGCCCTGAGTTATATGACCAGGCAAATAAAGGCAGACCACAAAATTTGGTCTCCTCTGGTTGGCTATGATTCACCCACAGGGACAAGCCAGCAGTCTTGCTGCTTTCCCCAAAACCCCAGGAAATTCAGACTGTCATGTTATACTTCTTTGTCCTTTTACACAGATGCAGAGTCAGTCTGCTGAAACTGTGGGACTCAAATATTTAATTTGTGTAATGCAGTGGAACAATTTCAACAGGTAGCGATTAGTCAAGTATCCAAACCGAAAAACATTCACACATCACTCAGAGATGCATGAAGTTCTGACCATTATTGCAGGAAAGGAGCCACCTGGGAGTCCATGAGATTTACAGATTCCAAAAATATTTGATATAATACGTCTTTTTTTTTCATGGAGGGGTTCAAGCTAAAAAATAAAAAGTATTGATTTTATGAATAAATATATTTTCTTAAATGATTTAGAAACCTCTGTTTATTCATTTGCTGACAGTGTTTAGAATATATAGTAGCCAGTGTGTCTGCAGATATATTTATGTTGGACTGTTTGGCTTGGCTTCACCTCTGTAATAATTTATAACAGTTTCAATGTAAACCCACCACCGAGCAGGTCATAAAGGTCCTGGATTTTAACCATCGTTGTTGCCGATAAACCCACAGCCCTGGTTCCTACCACAGAGCTTGAGCTCATCCCTATCAGGTCTGTGGAAATTCTTCACTTAGGCAAGCTTAAATGCTAAGGAGTTTTAATTCAGTTTCCTGTCTCTCAGCTTTGTGTTGCTTTTCAAAAGAGGGACTATTTATTTATTTATTTATTTATTTATTTATTTATTTATTTATTTTAGTGTCTTCCTATTTTTACTTGTTTTGGGGGAGTTAAAAATGTCATTTACTGCATGATAGTGTGGATTTTATTTATTTATGTATCTTTTCTTTATATTATATTACACACTTATGTATTATACAATATTTTATATATTACCTTACATAATTTATATTTATATATAATAAATTGTTTATATGTGCATATTATATAGTTACATACGTTATGCAGTATTATACATCATATTATATGTGCATATATATTGTAGAATTATATGCATTATACAATATTATACATCATATAATGGAATTTAAGGAACAGAGCAAACGAGCAAACATAGAAAAAAAAAAAAAGACAAAAAAACCAGACTCTTAAATACAGAGAACAAACTGGATTTTATTTATTTTTAAGAAATATATCCTTAGAAACAATTGTCAAGTAAAAATTACATTCTCTCATACTTAAAAAAAAAAACTGATGAAGATCAACCTTCATATGTGTGTTTACGCTGCCATCATGTAATTGACAGATCCTGGCAAAAAATGGGGAAAACCATCCTGATGCTGAGGTATTTCCTAACATGTATCAATTTCAATCAGTTAATGAGAGGCATCAATGTTTGGACTATAGCTTCACTTTCAAATTTTTCTAAATTTTCTAGATTTTATAGAAAATTTCCAGATATTTTATATCAGATTTGAATATCTTTTTAGATATTATATTGACAGTCTTATTTTCAAAGCATCCTTATTGTTAAGGTAATATATTCTAGTTACAAAATTAACAAAATGCTTTTAATACAACTTAATACATTAGTTTTAACTACCTATGTAATTAATATATTTATTATTTTGGCAAGAAGAGGAAGTAGTAATTTTTTTTCCAAATTTAAAGTAAACACCTTTTAGAAGAGTTTATGGTATGCATTTGAGAAAGCATGAACATTTCTGAGGAAGATCAAAGTGATAAAAAACCACTTACTGGTGAGGAAAATGTATACAGTTCCATATCTTTTGATGAATAATTCCTGTAAAGGATGTTTTATAATTACGCACCTCTTACTCTACTTAAGTACATTGACAAAAATGGTCATAATACTCTGATTAGATAATGTTTATTGTCCCAGCATTCATTCATCTATTCATCCAAGAAATATTTATTAAGCACCTACTTTGGCAGGATCATCCTTTTCTCGCATAGTTGTGGTTACCCCAGTTTTACAGATGGCCAATGAAAAGATGTGAGAAGTTACTTAAATGGCTCGATAGGGACTCCGCTAAGACAAAGCAGAGTCAAGATTTGAACAATTTCCATCTTCCAGAACAAAGTTGTAACAAAGTTACAACTAGTTGTAAAACTAGTTCTGGAATGAAACAGATCAATATATGAGAGCTGCTGGGGCTTCTTGCTAATAACATGACCTTGGTCAAGTTGTTGAACCACTTAAAGACTTCAGTTTCCTTTTGTTCTCGTTGCCAGACCTCCCCCATCCCCCTAGCTGGTTAAGATCCAAAGAGCTACACTTAGAAAGTGGGGCTAGGGGTTGAGAATCTCTTTCCCTGGGCATCCACTTGGGGCAAAAAAGGGTTTATGGTTACTGACTCATTCACCAAGGTAAGGTATTCCTTAGGTGTCTAAAAATTAAGAACAAATATCATATGACTTTAACACATAAAATAGGTTTATAATACTTTATAAACATCAATAAGAAACTGAGAAATATAAAGATGATAATAGCTCTATATACCACAATCTCCATTAACTGCTGCTAATATGTTAACATCTATGTACATATATAGGGGTGTGTGTATGCGTGTGGATCATGCTACACTCACGGAAGTAGGCCCACGCTGCAAATTTTTAATTGAAACTGGTATATGAGCATATGCTTCCAAGGACATAATTTTAGTGGCTGCATAATATTGGATGTATAGTTGCAGGACTATTTACTTAACTAGTTTTATATTGATAAGCATTTATCTTCAAGAAGTATCCTCGCACAATTGCTCACTTATGCAGAAAGTAAGCCATCACAGGAATGCATTTTAGAAGTCAGATTGCTAAATCAAAGTGCCATTTTTAACTGTTTCATAACACAAATTACCTTTTTATTTTATTTTATTTTTATAATTTTTATTTTATTAGTCACCATATAGTACATCCCCAGTTTTTGATGTAATGTTCCATGATTCATTATTTGCATATAACACCCAGTGCACCATGCAATATGTGCCCTCCTTAATACCCATCACTGGCCTATCCCAATCCCCCACCCCCCTCCCCTCTGAAGCCCTCAGTTTGTTTCCCAGAGTCCACAGTCTTTCATGGTTCATTCCCCCTTCTGTTTACCCCCCCTTCATTCTTCCCTTCCTTCTTCTACCGATCTTCCTATTTCTTAATTAATGAGTGAAACCGTATGATAATTGTCTTTCTCTGCTTGACTTATTTCACTTAGCATAATCTCCTCCAGTCCCATCCATGTTGCTGCAAATGTTGGGTAATCGTTCTTTCTGATGGCTGAGTTAATATTCCATTGTATATATGGACCACATCTTCTTAATCCAGTCATTTGTTGAAGGGCATCTCGGCTCCTTCCACAATTTAGCTATTGTGTACAATGCTGCTATGAACATTGGGGTGCAAATGGCCCTTCTCTTCACTACGTTTGTATCTTTGGGGTAAATACTCAGTAGTGCAATTGCTGGATCATAGGGTAGCTCAATTTTTAACTTTTTAAGGGACCTCCACACTGTTTTCCAAAGTGGCTGTACCAACTTGCATTCCCACCAACAGTGTAAGAGGGATCCCCTTTCTCTACATCCTTGTCATTTCTTGCCTTGTCAATTTTTGCCATTCTAACTGGCGTAAGGTGGTATCTCAATGTGGTTTTGATTTGAATTTCCCTGATGGCTAATGATTTTGAACATTTTTTCATGTGTCTGTCAGCCATTTGTATGTCTTCATTGGAAAAGTGTCTGTTCGTATCTTCTGCCCATTTTTTGATTTGATTATTTGTTTCTCGTGTATTGAGTTTGAGAAGTTCTTTGTAGATCTTGGATACTAGTCTTTTGTCTGTAGTGTCATTTGCAAATATCTTCTCCCATTCCGTGGGCTGCCTCTTAGTTTTTTTGACTGTTTCCTTGGCTGTGCAGAAGCTTTTTATCTTGATGAAGTCCCACAAGTTCATTTTTTCTTTTGTTTCTCTTGCCTTTGGAGATGTGTCATGAAAAAAAGTTGCTGTGACCAATGTCAAAGAGGTTGCAGCCTATGTTCTCCTCTATGATTTTGATGAATTCCTGTCTCACATCGAGGTCTTTCATCCATTTGAAGTTTATCATTGTGTATGGTGTGAGAGAGTGGTCAATTTACATTCTTTTGCATATAGCTGTCCAATTTTCCCAGCACCATACTACAAAGCTGTGATCACAAAGACAGCATGGTACTGGCCCAAAAACAGACACATAGACCAATGGAACAGAATAGAGAACCCAGAAATGGACCCTCAGCTCTTTGTGCAACTAATCTTTGACAAAGCAGGAAAAGTTATTCATTTCTTAAAAATGAGAATGAGCATCTCTTTAGAACATGTTTTTTTAAAAGAACAGTTTTAGATTTACAGAAAAATTGTGAAGGTAGTAGAGAGTTCCTATATACCTTTTCCCTATTATTAACATATGACATTCGTCTGATACATTTGTTACACTCAACGAACTACTATTGATACATTATTATTACTGAAGCACATGGTTTATTCGGATTTCCTTAGT
This sequence comes from Ursus maritimus, assembly GCF_017311325.1. Classification (NCBI taxonomy): domain Eukaryota; kingdom Metazoa; phylum Chordata; class Mammalia; order Carnivora; family Ursidae; genus Ursus; species Ursus maritimus. Next base: position 73,188,380 of record NW_024426996.1, read on the forward strand.
TTTGACCTACTGTTCTTTTTCTTTCCAGAATCCTACCACGATACTATAGTACATAGCCTCCATAGCATCCTCTTGGCTGTGACAGTTACTCATACTTTCTTAGTTTTTGATGACCTTGACAGTTTTGAGGAGTACTGATCAGGTATTTGTAGAATATTCCTTTATTGGGGTATGCCTGAGGTTTCTTTCATGATGATACTTCAGGTTATGCGGAAGATAACAAAGGTGAAATGCCACTTCTGTCACATTAGGTCCAGGGTACATGCTATCGAATGACTTATAAATGCTGATGTTGATGTTGGCCACCTGGCTGAAGTGGCGTTTGTCAGGTTCCTGCGCAAGAAAGTTCTCTTTTGTTCCCCATTTCCAAACTGTACTCATTGGAAAAAGTCACTGTGTGTAGCCTGCATTTAAGGAGCAAAGTTATCCTTCACATTCTTTAGGGCAGTTAACTACATAAATTATTTGGAATTTTTCTGCATGGGAGATTGTTCTATTCTACATTTATCATCTATCTATCTATCTATCTATCTATCTATCTATCATCTATCTATCATCTGTCTATCATCCATCTATCATCTGTCTATCATCCATCTATCATCCATTCATTTATTTATATCAGTATGACCTCATGGATATTTATTTAATATTTTGGGATATAGTCCATTACTACTTTATTTTTTTTGTTGCTCAGATTGTCCCAGCTTTGGCTTTTGGGAGAACTTTTGGTGGCTCCCGTGTCACTTCGGACACATCCTCATCATTGTAATGCTCTCTTCCCTTTTCTTGTTTGAGCATTTCCCTATTGGGGCCCTGCAAGGTGCTCCAGCTCATCTTGTATATTTCCTGCTCAGAATGAATATATTTTAATATGTGATTCTGCCATGACTGTTCATTCTTTTGACAATTTTTCATTAATGCTCTTTGTTCATTTTTCTACTTAGATATTTGTCTGTTTATTAATTGATTAAAACATTTTTTAGTATCTTTAAGGCAGTTAGATGGTACTGGAAAAAATGCAATTTACCTGTTAAATCCCCACACGGAGATGGCAGTGGGATAGTGGTGGGTGGGAGAGAGAGAGAGAAAAGGGAACACTTCTGCCTTCAATTGTCAATCACCAGACAAATTTTCTGTTTTTATTATCTAATACACTTTATTGGTGTATTTGTGATGTGTGGCTCTTTCAGTTACAACACTAAAAAGATATTATTTATTCTCCATTGGTGTAACGGAAACTCTGCATTAACAGCCATCATTTATTGAAACATCATTTATTCAAATATCTGCTGGATAGGGGCGCCTGGGTGGCTCAATGGGTTGAGCGTCTGCCTTCAGCTCAGGTCATGATTCCAGGATCCTGGGATCAAGCTCCGAATCGGGCTCCCTGCTCAATGCAGAGTCTGCTTCTCCCTCTCCCTCTGCCCCTCCCCTTGCTCATGCATGGGTGCACACGCACACACTCTGTCTCTCAAATAAATAAACAAAATCTTAAAAAATACATACATACATACTGTGCTGGGATTTTTACATATATTATTCATAAACCTAACAAAAATCCTGAAAGATAGGTGTACAATTAGCTTTGTCCTACAAGGAAAACTAGGTCTTCAAGAGGTAGCATTGCCCAAGGTCAAACCCCCAGAAAGTTGCATATTTGAGATATAAGACAATGACTCTTTGACTTTTGTCCCCATGGTACTTTGTTCTTCTCCGTGATGATCAGTTCTCAGAAGATTTTTTTTCTACATGAGTAGGAAGCTTTCTACCTGCTTCAATGTCGGGAAGTCATCAGATAATTATCAGTTTCTTCATCTACCAAATGGAAGATTTTTCTTAATCAGCCATTATTTGATCAGAGAAATAGAATCTTAAAGAACGATTCAGAAGATGAACTTTATCACAAGGACTTGACCTAATGTAATTCTGTAAGCCGGTCAAACATTGATGTATGCCCTTCCTTCTGTGTTTGGTGCTGGGAATGAACTCCGCAGGAAGTTAGGAAAGGAGCTCTACACCCAGCTGCTGCCTCATGGTCATGAGACAAGCCAGCAGATCAGTAAAATGCATGACTACAGTGGCTCCCAGTGCCTTGTACAGACCACCTGGGCATAGAAAAGAGTATGGCTGCTGCATCACTCCTACCTTGTAATCTGATTCGGAATGTCCTTTATGGCCCAGACCCTTACAGGAAGGGAGATTCTGAGATACTCAATTGCTGCTTAGGGAAATTGACATGATACAAATCACCACGATGCCTGTCTTGCTCTGTGTTCTTTGAAGTGGAAACTGGAGGAGCAATTCTTCAATACCCATTTTTCTCTTTCATCTGCACCAAATGAGCCTTGATTTTGTTCAGAGAGATAATGTTCCAAGCTCAAAAAAATATATATCCTAATCTCTTTTGCAGGTGGCTGGGATTGGTAATCAGTAGTGATGGCAACGAGTTCTGGTCCGTGAAATGTAACTAAGGTCATTAAGTGAAGCTTCCAGGAGAAGTCTTCTAAAAAGGGTAGACACAGATGCCACATGCTTTTCACTCTTTGCCTTTCTTATTCCTGCCTGGGACATTGATGCATTGTTGGAATTGAAGCAGGCAGTTACAATCTTTTGCAAACAGAAGCATGAGGACAAAAGCTGCGCTCAAAGATGGTTGAGCAGAAAGGTACTGAATCAGTCACTTGGCCATGGGAGGCCTATCTTCTTTCTTTTTGTGCAAAAATTAAAACCTGTATTTGGCTAAGTCACTATGGTTTGTTTTTTCTGTAACATGCCCCTTGACCTGTGTTGCATGGACACATCATTGTAAATAATTCAGGAAAAAAACTAATAGGGTATGAGTAAGTAGAGAAGATTTGGACACTGTTGGATCACAGGGTGTTTCTACACAGAGAAGGGTTGGAACGGGGTAGTCTAGGTCCAAAGGCAGAAATACAGAGTTTCTTAGTTCACCTTGACTAAAGAAAAAAAAAAAAAAGTAGAGGTATGGTTGGAATGCTACAACAAGAAAAACTAGTAGCACTTTTTATTTATTGGAATGGGAAAATCAGGCACTTTAAGTTTGCATAGGTTCCCTTTAATAATGGGGTACTAATTATAAGAAATCATAAGAATATGAGACAAACAAGGGCTTTTATCTTTTTAGCTCTTCAGATACTCTGGGCTCCCTGTTTGTAGGGATTTGAATATATGAGAAATATGAAGAACTGACCCATCATGTTTCCGTTATTTGGTGCTCCATAACCTGCATTGAAGTGACTTGATTTCTCTTTATATTTAATACTTCCTTTTTGCATAGTGATTGATTTGATTGCACAGATTTGCTACTGTCTAATATGGAGGCCCTTGGGGCGACATTGGCACCAAGTTATTTCAGATATGGCTGACCTCAGTTTGTCTAGCCCCTACCCAGAGACTTACTGCTTCAATCAGTTGTGAACAGGGTGGCAGAGTTCTTTTCTTCAACAAATGACATGAGCCTTAAAACTAGCAAAAGAACTGGTTAAGGTTATTCTCTTAAAACAACAAACAAACAGGAATCTTAGCTGTAGTAATCTCCTGAGGTCCCATAGGATTTTTTTTTTCTATAGCTGGTCAAGTACAAGTATATTCTAAGGCTGAGAATGGAGAATCCATAGAGAGGGAGAGAATACTTTCAAGGGTAGGTGGAGCACTGGGAGACAGAGTACAGCAGCCCAGAGGGAGGTAGGATGTGATGGAAAGATCTCGGATGAGTAGGGTAGCTGAAGAAAACATTGAGATGAGAGTGTAGGTGGTGTGGAAGCCACCTTCGGGATGGCCCCATGATGATCACGTCTTGGTATTTCACCCTAGTGTTGTCCTCCATCCACATTATACCTGGGTTGATCTATTTGGCCAATAGCATATGGGAAAACTGATGTTATGTGACCTTCATGGTTAGTTCATAAAAGATTGGCTTCTGTCTTAGGCGTACTCTCTTCTTCTCTGGTCACTTGTTTTGGGGAAAGCCAACTTCCAAGTCCTGAGAACATGTCAGGAAACCTATGGAGAGGCCCATGCAATGAAAAAGAGAGGCCTCTGGCCCAAAGAAGAACTGAGACTTGCCAACAACCATGTAAGAGCTTGGAAGTAGGTCCTCCCCACTCCAAGACTTCACTCAACTGTAGTCTCTGTTGACAACTTGAGTGCAAAACTGTGATAGATCCTGAGCCAGCACCCCCTAGCTGGGATGCTGCTGAATTCCCACCCCTCTGAGATTCTGGGATAATACATGTTGTTTTAAGCAGCCAAGTTATGGGGTACTATGTTGCACAACAATAGTTAGCTAATACAGGTGGGTATGGAAAAGAATAAACAGAGACTTGAAAGTAATATTGACTCATTAATGCCTCTTGACCCCAAATTTGCTGCAAATAAAAGGATGGTAGTTTTAGTAGAGGATTTGAATTCACTGGTGAGTCTGGAGTTAGCACAATGGAAAAGAGAAGAGCTGAAAATAGAATGGAAATAATGGAAGCAGAAGAGTTGAAAAAGATCCCCATGGGCCCAGTTTATGCTGAGGACCTTATATCTGAGGTATCCAGCCTCCTGGATGGTGGGGTTTTGCTATGCTGGTGTGGTAACAGGCAGTAGTTGCAAGGGAATTGGGGGGATGAACATGAGTGGTCCAGATAATTTGCCATGGATGCTTGCTTATATGCTGAAGAGTTATCTGTAGTGGGCTGTGAGCTCATCTTGTTCATGCCTGTTTTACTCTGACATGTTGATGTGGGCTCATCTGGACACTTGTCCCACCCGGAGGACACCATCTCACTTTTTTGACTGGTCCCTACAATTTGGGGCTTAACACATTCTTAAACTGCCATTCTAACAGCTTCTAACAACACTGTGAGGTCTGCAAGTCATGGTCTATTTTCCTGAGCTGAGGTCCAGGAAGGCTAAGTGATTAATCTAGAGTCCCACAGCTAGCCAGTGGCAGGGCCAGGTCTAGACTTGGAACACTTGGTTTCCTGTCTTATGCCAATATGCTTTTTTTTTTTTTCTTTATTAGGTTTTCCTCATTATGACTATGGCGGACCAGACTCAACAGGTACATTGGGAGCAGGCCACTGAAGGATGAGCAAATTGAGCTGCATTTAGGATTTGTGCATCCTAACATCTTAAAATGTTTTTCTAACATTTTGGGTTTGGCATAGCAAAGTGTGCCAAGATTCCTTTCCTTTCATTTTTAAACCCACATGTATTTTCAGGGAAATTAAGCTCATATGTTTCTGATTCATCTACTGTATAACTCATCAAAATATTGTTTTATAACAGTTCTTGGCAGTCCATGAAACCTTTTAAAATATAGACTTTTCCCCTCTTGCTACCAAGGAAGCCATGTTTTACCAAGAGCACAGCACCAATTAACTCCGAAGGGTTTTCCAAATAATCTTCACATGGATGCTAAAGACCTAATTGGGTTCTCTGTGATCAACAAGAATGCAAGTCAACAATACCCACTGAGCATACCCTGTGTATTGGATTTGGGGGGATATAGAGTCATAAAGATAAATGGGAAGTGACCCCCAGGATTTAAATAGTTGCCATAATGGTGATAGAGAAATGAGTCAAGATATTTATTGAGCACTTTGAACGTGCCTGCTACCAGGTGAAGCCTTTTATAAACATTATTTCATGTAATCTTCTTGTCACTTTATGTATAGTATCCTTATTTTATATATAAGAAAACTGAGACCTAGAGAGTTTACTGAGTCAAGTCATATAGTTGGTGAGCAATGGATTCAAGACCAAATCTCTGGTAGTTTGATTGCAGGAACCAGTCTTTTAAGCTGTTATTGTAGACTTGGAAATTAAGATACAATGAGACTAAGCTGGTGCCCAGCTCTTTGGAGGTAGAGATGGAACCTCATTAATATCACATAATTTATTTCTGTTTAAACTTTATTTCTGACCACAAGACTATTTCCATCTGGCTACTCTGCTTGCATTTTGGACATTCTTTGGCAAAGGTCATGATCGTGCAATAAAAAGTCTTGTTAATGCCTTTTGGGCAGCTTATCTGAGATGTTGACCACATGAGTGAGTGTTCCTTCTCATACGGTGGGGCCATCTCAGAAAAACTCTGTCTTGTCCATACTATACACAGCAATCTCTGTACCCTGCTTTTTATAACTTAATTTTTGTGTGAGAATATCATTATTTATATTGATACTATAATAAGAGGAGATACTATTTTTTGAATGTGTCTTTATGCCAGACACTGTTAAATGCTTTTCTTAAATTACTTGATTTCATCCTCACAAAAGTCCTCATGAGATATGCAGTGTCAGCTCCTCATTCTTCCAATGAAGATACTGAGGCATAGAATAGTGAAATAATAACCACTAAAGGGGTACCGGGGTGGCTCAGTCAATTAAGCATTTGACTCTTGCTTTTGGCCCTGGTCATGATCTCAGTGTCTGTGAGATCGAGCCCCAGGTCACACTCCTTGCTGGGCATGGAGTGTGCTTAAGATTCTCTCTCCCTCTCCCTCTGCCCCTCCTGCCTGTTCACTCATGGGCATGTGCATACGCATATGTGCTCTTGCCAAAAATAAATAAATAAATAAATAAATAAACAAACAAATAAATAAATATCACTAAAGCTCTCTAAGGTAGGTTTTTCCATTATATATATTTCATAATTTATCATATATATTTATATTTCATAATTTATCATCCATACCATTGTTAATGGTCATTTGGGGTTCTTTATTTCTTTCTGATTATTCCTAACATTTAAAAAATATGCTAAAACTGTATAAGCCTTTGCAGAAGAGTATAAAGGGCAAAAGTTTCTCTAATTATTAGGAATTACAAGTGCTAGGTATGTAAATGTCCACTAATGTAAGGTAATATAAATTGTTTTCAATTTTAATTTGTTCTTTTAATTTACATTCCCAGTAGAAATGTGTAAGTGTTTCTTAATTCTAAAACCATGTCAACTACCTTTTTTTTTTCTTTAAGATATAGGTGTTTTTCTCTTTTTTAAAAGTTTTTATTTAAATTCTAGCTAGTTAACGTACAGTGTAATATTACTTTCAGGTGTACAATATAGTGATTCAACACTCTTATACAATACCTGGTGCTCATCACAACAGGGCACTCCTTAATCCCTATAACCTATTTCTTCCATTCCCCCCAGCCTCCCCTTCTTGAAACTATCAGTTTGTTCTCTATAGTTAAGAGTCTCTTTGTCTTGGAGATGCCTGGGTGGCTCATTGGTTAAACATCTGCCTACAGTTCAGGTCATGATCCCATGGTCCTGGGATTGAGTCCCGCATTGGGCTCCTTGCTTAGTGGGGAGCCTGCTTCTCGCTCTGTCTGCTGCTCCCCCCCTCAAATAAATAAATACAGTCTAAAAAAAAGAGTCTCTTTCTTAGTTTATCTCTCTCTTTTCTTTGTTTGTTTTGTTTCTTGAATTCTATATATAATGAAATCATATGGCATTTGTCTTTCTCTAACTGACTTATTTAGCTTAGCATAATACTTTCTAGCTCTACCCATGTTATGGCAAACGGCAAGATTTCATTGTTTTTCATGGCTTAGTAATATTCCATGATATGTAAATATATACCACCTCTTCTTTATCCATTCATAAGTTGATGGACTCTTGAGTTGTTTGCATAATTTCATAGATAATGCTGCTATAAACATTGAACTGCATGTAGCCCCTTGGATTAGTATTTTATATTTTTTGGGGAAATACCTAGTAGTGCAATTGCTGGATCATAGGATAGTTCTATTTTAAACTTTTTGAGAAACCTCCATATTGTTTTCCAGAGTGGTTGCACCAGTTTGCATTCCCACCAATAATGCAAGAGTGCTCCCCTTTCTCCACATCTTCATCAACATCTGTTGTTTCTTGTGTTGTTGATTTTAGCCATTTTGACTGGTGTGGGGTGATATCTTATTGTAGTTTTGATTTGCATTTCCTTGATGATTAGTGATGTTGAGCATCTTTTCATGTGTTTGTTGGCCATCTGTATGTCTTCTTTGGAAAACTGTCTATTCATGTCTTCTGCCCATTTTTAATTGGATTATTTATTTTTTGGGCGTTGAGTTTTACAAGTTTTTAATATATTTTGGATACTAATTCTTTATCAGATGTGTCATTTGCAAATATCTTCTCCCATTCCATAGGTTGCCTTTAGTTCTGTTCATTGTTTCCTTTCCTGTGCAGAAGCTTTTTATTTATTGTCAATTTGGTTGATGTTTTCTTAATTTTGACTTCCCCTTGATATTATTGACTTGGACATCTTTCCAACGTTACTGGCCTTTTGTGTTTTAGTGAGGGTCTAAAGAAGACTACAAAAAACAACTTTAAGAACTTAAACAGAGGAATATTATGGTGGGGCTTTGGTTATGTAGGGATGGAGTTGCTTAGTTGAACAGGGGCTGCCCGCAGACTAACCAGATCACAAAGCACTACCATCCTTGGGCCGGTGGACAAAAAGAAGATGTTATTTTATCAGTCCCAGTAAACTGGGACAACTCAGTTTCCTTGAGAATCTCTGGTTTAATGTGTAGTCTCAGTTCAACTCTCCCATTTGTCCTAAAGATAGAGAAAAACAAACAAACAAACAAACAGGGCTAGTGAGAAAAAAGTGGTATCAATAGTCTGGAGGTCTAATGAAGCTAAACAACTTGTAGGAGAGTCGCCAAAGAAAGTGAGCCCTGCAATGGAAGATGAAAATCAGAGAATTCTATATTCAAATTTGATATTTTGCAGGCAATGAAGGTTCTAGTGATGACAATGTGAGTGTGACACATGGGAGTGGGTAAGTAAAGTCAGGTTGAAATAAAAGTCTTTGGAGACAAGGAAAGTGAGGAATAAAGGGCTAACAGGGCTACTGCCTTGCACAATTCCTATTCAATAGTCATCTGGGACACTGGTTGAGCTAAGGTTTAAATGATTAATTCACATAGACTTCCTCCTTTGTCCCTACACATTAATATGTGAGAGTAGGAGCTTCTTCTGTCTCACTCAACACTGTATCTACAGCATTAGTAGTTACACCAATAATACCTTTTGGGTGAATGAATAAATGATGATGTCACTATAAGACAAGAGTAATGCTGTGAAGGATGAATTAACAGCTAAAGACTTAAATGAATGAGTAGAAGTGGCTTGGAGGTCAGTGGACGACAGCAACAAATTGGTGAAAATGAAGATAAAATAGGACAGTATGACCCTTTTAAGCTATAGGGGTTCCTTTGCTTTTGATGTGTGTGTAATGGATAATGGCCAGAAAACTATAATAATGAGCCAGTGCTACTCCTAAGCCACAAGAGGTGTAAGATAACAGATCCTCCACTTGCAATGCTATGGGGAAAGTGAACTTGGGAAGTGTCCCAGCTAGGTTTCTAGGCAAGATGGAAGAGTGAATGTTCTATGAAGATGCCAGGGATCAAGAGGAGCTTGCTGATTACAGGTGGGGAGTTCCAACATATGATGGGTAGCAATGGAGGGAGGACGCATTGGTTAGAGTCCTAACAAAAGTGAATTCCACTCAGATGGTTCAATTTTGGAGACTTTAATAAAAGGGAACCATTTATCAAGGTGTAGTCAGGGTTCAGGGGAATCAGCAAGGAAAAGTAAGGCACCCAGAGACTGATAATCATGGGCAGTCATTACTACCCCTTGGTCTGAAGAGCCAAGCAGAGGAAACAGTGTTAAAAAGCCCACTAAGGACCAGACCATAGAGGAATAAATGCCTATGGGAACTGTGATCCAGGAGGAATACAGCCACTGCCAGAACCACATCAGCAAGTCAGGGAGGCAGCAGGGAGGGGGTGGGAGATAAATGCTCCTGTTTTTCTGCATTTGGGACCTTTCCTCCCAATTGCTGTATCTAGTTGGAAGTCAGAGAGGAGATGACCCCAGAACTTGCCATCCATCATGGAAGTTTGATTCCCGGGGAAAAGTAGGGCAGAGAAGGGCAAAGCATGTGTTTAGGGTGGTGGTAATAGGAAGATATAGGCTAGTTAGTTGAGAGAAAAAAGGACTTTATCAATGAAGGGATGCATAAAGAAGTCTGGGAATCAGGGTCTGGGTGTTAATGGAGGACTGAGTTAAAGCTGGATGGCAGATTATATGCTTGTAGTTTGTACTAAATGTCATAGAGAGGCTATAAGCCTTCCTCTCCTTGCCTTAATGAACCCTGGCTCACTCTGAGAAGTCTACATCTTGATTTGGTGTTTTTGTGATGTGTTCACAGGGAGTTCATGCTTTCTTGGGTGCCTACTAGAAGCATATGCTGTCGTAGAGATTTTGGAGGTAGGATACAGTCATTTTCTGCCACTCATGGACAAGGGCAAAAATGGCAAAGGTAGGGGTTACACTGGTTAGAGAGAGATGTCCGCCATTGCTCAGTATAACCCAGATGCTCTGCAGGAACCCTAAGTTAGTCTCCTACTTGGAAATAACTTGAACCCTTTGGTCCAGCTAAGTGTGATCACATTTTATATGCTTTCCCATGTCATAGACTTTGCTGTGATTGCTCAATCACATTGTCTTTTCCTATCTATGAGCACCCTTTAAATCTTAAGTAAATATTAAGTTAATATTGCATATTGAATTAGTGTTCACCAGATTACCACTTATTTCATGAAGCCTTTCTTGTTCAGAGTCCCAAGCAAAAATGGATCAGAAGTTGTTTTGCTTTCTGGTGCAGCCACTGTTGAAAACAGTATGGAATTTCCTCAGAAAGTTAAAAATAGAACTACCTTATGATCCAATAATCTCACCACTGGGTATTTACACCCCTAAAATACAAAAACATAAATTTAAAGAGATAAATGCACCCCTATGTTTATTGCAGTATTATTTACAATAACCAAATTATGGAAGCAGCCCAAGTGTCCATTGATAGATGAATAGATAAAGAAGATGTGGTGTATATACACAATGGAATATTATTAAGCCATAAAAACAATGAAATTATGCCATTTGCAATGACATGGTTGGAGCTAGAGAGTATAATGCTAAGTGAAAGTCAGAGAAAGACAAACATCATATGATTTCTTTCATATGTAGAATTTAAGAAACAAAACAAATCAGCAAAGGGAAGGAAAAGGAGAGAGAGACAAACCAAGAAACAGACTCTTAACTGTAGAGAACAAACTGATGGTTACAAGAGGGGAGGGGGATGAGCGTTGGTGATCTAGGGGAATGGGGATTAAGGAGTGCACTTGTCATGATGAGCACTGGGTGATGTACAGAAGTGTTGAATCATTATATTGTACACATGAAACTAATATAACACTGTCTGTTAACTATACTGGAATTAAAAAAAGAGTTGGTTTGCCTTTATTAGGATCTTGTCTTTAACCAATTAAGTAGAAAATTAAGTTAAGCAGATTATTCAAGTATCTATCATAAGAAGGACATTCTGGAGATTGTAGAAGACCCATTTCCTGCTTTGGGAAACAAATGATCTGCATATGTGTCTACAAAATGACTCTTTCGGTAAAAGATTATGATCTTTGCAAGAAAAGAAATATCAAGGCAATTATGACGGTGGTATCATTGGGTTAAAAGAATAGCATTTAGCACCATTCAGTGATAGGTTCCATTCCAAAGGTGTGAACTAGAATTTAGAATGTCCACTTCTGAAAAAATGAGAATAATAATATCTATAATTATTAGAATTATAGTTCCCCCTTCTAACCAGTGGTTCTTAATTGGGAGCAGCACTACCCCCTTAAAGGGCATTTGAAAAATGCAGAGGGTGTTTTAGTTTCTCTCAGTGGCAAGGGATGTATTGGCATTAAGTACGTGGAGAGAGCGCTGGCACCATCTTGCAATGTGGGGACACTTCTGCATAAGAAATAACTATCCCATCCAAAATGCCTGTAGTCCTCTCATTGTGAGATATTAAATGCCATAGATATTTTTTTAAAAAAAGGTTTTCCTCTCTCCTGGTTCTGCATTTTTCCATCTAACAGCTGCTTCTCCCGTCTCATGCTTTGACCTGCCATGCTCAGTTCTACTGTGGGCCACTAGTCACTTTGCTAGTCATTATAGTGCCTGTTAATGGTGTGGTGGATACTGTTTAACCCTTGGAATTGGGCCTGTTGGAGTATAATACCCAATTCTGCCACTCCTTAGCTCTATGTCCCTTAGAACGTGGACTCTGAGTTTTAAATCACTCTTTGAGAGAATAAGTTTACCGTCATCTTCTGTGTCTTGAACTCTTTTAGGATTAAGGCAGAATATACACATATTTAAAATAATTCCTGCCTCATAGAGTACTTATAAAAATTTAAAAAGATAAGGTCAACAAAGAGCTTCATATAGAATAGGGCACATGGCAGACATTTAATAAATGGTGGCTACTATTTCCTTCTGCACAGTGAATATATTTGATATTGCGTGCAAAAGTGAGACACTGGACGATTCATCCTCAGAATATCTAGCAGATCCCAGCAACAGTTTGCAAACTTTTGGCAGCAAGAGCAAGCAAATAAGTTAAATTTTATAATCTGAATAATGAAATCATTTGAGAGGCGACTGAAGGTTAAGAGCGTGGGTTGGGGAGGAAATGTTATTCTATCTAAATGTGTTCACCTAATCATGTGCATTTTAGGATAATACCAAGTTGTATTCTCCTGAATAGAGGATTTCATGCCCAATTTCCACCACTTGCTTTCAAGAGAATGGCCTCCTATGTAACAGCCCACTGTGCTGTCCGACCCGAACCGAGCACTCTAAGGATGGAGCATGCGGCCTTTATTTTGAACTTCCTAGATTAGGCAAGCTTGCCAAGCCCCAGTGTTGCTGGAGCATATCTGAGTGTTGATTTCAACAAAGTACAACTCTTCTAAAATAATTGACTGGCCCTAAAATGTTTAATCTCCAAGTTAGACTTTTGTAATTCTTGAAGCAGGAAATGGTTCTCTGCAAATATTTAGAAATGGTGTGGAAACACTGAAGTTTACATCCATGGCAACACTTAGGCTTGCAGGCTATGCAAGGCATCATGCCTTCCTTAATAGAAGTATTTAATTCTTAAGCATTTGTCACCAGTTAAAATATGGAAGCTGACACAGAAGAGGCAAGCTCTTCCAGTCCAGCTTGAGAAGACCCTGGTTGACATCTGACCCAACAGTCCTATAAACAGCAGCAGAAATTCCCTTTTCACTTAAACTGCATGTGCTGGGTAGGATTTTAATAAAGCAGCAATTCATGGAAAGGTTTCCCCTCATTGCAAGTGTCAAAGTTCTCCTTGTTGAAGTTAACTGTTGGCAAAGTGCGCCTGGCCTCAGCTGTGAACTTTGCTTTGTTGCCTCACCTCTCCTTGACAGAAATAGACTTCATAACCAATTGTAGGATGTATCAAAGTTCTGTATTCATATGAAGATGATATGAAATGGAATGGAAGTATATATATATGTGTATATATATATGTATATATATACATATTAAGATTTATTTATTTATTTATTCGAGAGAGAGAGCACACACGGGCAGGGGGGCAGCAGAGAAAGAGGGAGAGAAAGAATCGCAAACAGACTCCCTGCTGAGTGTGGAGCTGTTGTGGGGCTCAATCCCAAGACCCTGAGATTATGACCTGAGCTGAAATCAAGAGCTGGCCACCTAACCGACTGCACCACCCAGACGCCTTGGAAATATATATTCTATCTGTCATTTAAATTAATTTCATCGCATAATAGTAAATGTTCTCTGAGAAGTTGTATTTGTATATATTTACCTGAGTAAAGATACATTACAAGATAGGTATACAAAAATGAATATATGAAGAAAAACCATTTGGTTTCGAAACAAGAAAGCAGGAGTCTTGGATTTAAATTCCATCTTTGATTCCTCATTTGTTGGGAAAGTGCAGATAAAGGACTTAGGCCAAAGCTAACTTGCATGTTTTTTCACTGTGTCGTTGAGGAGATAGTTGGCTGGGCAATTTATTAAGTAGGGAGCACAGGAGGAGGAAAGTAAGAACACAGAAGAGGAGGAACTCATTCTTGTGAGGAAGGCAATTATCATAGTTTTGCACTTAATGAGTTTGAGATCCCAATGGAGTGTTTTTTGGTGAAACCGAATACAGTCATGTGATGCTCAAACAGGAAGTGTAATTTGGGTATCATTAATGTTTAGATGAGAGTTGAGGCCCAGGTGTGGATGCATTCACTGTGGGCTGGTTCCCACAGTGATAAGAAGGCAAAGAAAAGAACCCAAGGAATGTCAATACTTAGTGGGTAGTTAAAGCAGAAAGATCAGTGTGGAAGGGTGACTGAGAATACATGCCATGGGGTGAGGCTGGCCAACTGGGAAAGATGTGTCAAGAGAAATAGTCCAAGGAGAAAGTAATTATGCCTTTCAGATCCATCTGAGGAGTTCAGTAAGGTAGGAACTGAAATCTGTTCACAGGATTCATTATTTTTAAGTTCATTGGTAGTCATGGTGAAAAATTTCAGTGAGGGTAGAAACCAGGCTGGAGTAGGATGAGGAATGGAGTTATTTAGCCCAGATAGAAGAAGAATTATGGCTGTAAGATTCCTATCTTCAAATATTTGAAGACTTCTTATAGAAAGTAGGGAAAGTTTCCCATTTATTTTGCCTCCACAGAGCAAAACAACGAATAATGCAAGGTCAATTAGGGTTATATTTTAGTAGCCATATCTAGCAATTAAAATGATTTGATTTAATAATTATAACATTAGAAAGTGGTAAGATCCCATCACAGGAGTCATTTAGCAATGGATAAAAGACCACCAGTGAAAGAGAACATTGAGATGGTTCATTTGCCATTTTATCTCTTGGATTCTGTGAGTCTATTCTAAGACCAGTTAGCACAGGGGCTCATTGTCCTTGTGACCTTGGGTAGACAGCAGCTCACACACTTACCTATATTTCCCAGGCCACAGGGGGAAATAAGACTGGTCATTATCTTTTCCTATAATGTCCACTCTCAATGGGACAAAGTTCACTGGGAAGGTCTAACGGTGAGCTATTGAATTTTGAGTTCAGAGTTGAGAAATCCCAGGGCTGTCTCAAACTTTGCCCAGACTCACCAGGGGATCCTCCTGGCTTCTCTAACCTCATCCTGCTGGTGCTTTGGGAGAGGGCCCTCAGCATTTCTGTAATGTCTGTGTTGCTTCACTAATTGACTAAAAGAAAAATAAACACTTCTGGGTTAAGGGTCTGCCTCCTACTTGAGACCAGACTATAACTAGCTTCTGGGTTTCTGAGTGAGTATCTTAGAGGTAGCTTGCTAATGGTAGTTCTTACAGATATTTTCCAGGCTATGAAAGCTTCTCTTGGTAGGCATCACAAGAGTCCAGATTAAGTCCTTTGATGGCAAAAAGAGCCCAAACACTCCAATTCAAAGGGTAAAGGAAGCAGGAGCTGATGAAGAAAGAACATGGAGAGATGGCCAGAGTAAGAACTTCAGGGGCTGCAAAGACCAAAACACAAGGGGCTCCATTAACTTCCTCCCATATGTAATTTATAAACAACTCAAAGCCATATGCTAATTTTGAAAACATCAAGTAAACTTCTTATTTTTCTAATGATAATGATTCTGATGCTTTTTAAGCATTTTCAAAATCTTTAAATAATAGTATTCATGCAATGTTTACATGACCAAAGTAACACATTATTGGACGTTCCTATGTGCACTTAGCACAGGGTTGTATGTTCAGAGACCAAAAACTATAGGAGCAGTTGTGACAGTAAAGGATGATATATCTTCCACAATTAATTTAAATACTAAATTAGTTATTTAGTAATTAAGCAGTTATACATCAGTACTAGATGGAGGGATGAGAGGTGAACAAGACAGTCAACAACACTGCCTCCAAAGACCCTAACCTACTTTGTCTTTACATGACTTTATTTCTTTGTGTATACAACAGACAGGAAAAGATCTCCACTTCTTGCCTCCTTGAGTTACTGTGAGTGTCAGATATTCTTTTGGAAGAATTAAAAATTATTGAATTTGGGATACAGCAGTGATATCTCTGGTGGCTGTTTTAAATATAGTCAACTCATGGATATGCAAGCCAATCTAGCAAATAAAGAGTGCCAGAGAATAACTTACTTAATACTGTAAAATCTTGATGTTCACGTAAGATAAATAATTTCCCATAGATTTCCAAGTTTGCCTATTGGATATTTAACTGAAGAGATTTCTAAGCAAAGGTTTGAAGAAGCAGCTAATCCCATTTATGAGGCCTCTACCCTCATGACCTAATCACCTCTCAAGGTCCCATCTCCGGATACATTCCCATTGGGTATTAGGGCTTCCACTTATGGATTTTGTGGGGGGACACAAACATTCAGTAAACAGCATTCTGCCCCTTGTCCCCTAAAAATTCATGTCATTCTTGTATGCAAAATATATTTCTTTTATCCCAACAGCCCAAAAGTCTTAACTCATTCTAGCATCAACCTTAAAGTCCAAAGTCTCACCTAAATTCTAAGTATCATATAAATCAGATACGGGTGAGACTCGAGGTAGGATTCATCTTGAGGTAAAATTCCTTTCCAGCTGTGAACTTGTGAAACCAAGCAAGTTATGTGCATTCAAAATACAATGGTAGGACACATAGAGGATAGACATCCTCACTCTCACTGCATCACATGTGGGTACAAGGAGAAGCCTCCAGAACTGTGAGAAATACATTGTTATTTAAGCCATCCAGTCTATGATAATTTATTACAGCAGCTAGAACTAAGACAAGTCTATAAAGACATTATGAACAAAATCTTGAATGTGATAAAAGAGCGGGAAATAAGCAGAGGACAAAAATAAATTCAATATGGCTGTAACAAAAACAAAGTATAGGTACCCCTGAGCCTTCCCTCATCTTCCCTATTATCATCCCACTGAGTTTTAAATTGGATTTCTTAGAGTCCATCAGAGTACAGACAGGAACGAATATACGTTTTAAGACTACAACTGAATACATTTTAAAACAATTTTAATATAATAAATTTTAACAAAAATTTTAGTCACTGAACACATGCATGCTGGCCATCTGTTTGAAATTCATGGCTGACTTTCAGAAGACAGGGCAAAGAATAACACAAGGAGACTCAAGATGGCGGAACAAAAAGGGATCCAACTTGACTGCACGCACATTGGTCAAATTCAATTTAATAGCCCCATATTAGGAAATATTTGAGTTCTCTCTGTTCACTTCCCTTTTCTCTGTGTCATGAAGCCTCAGCTGATAGCGTCATGGAGGTGCCGACAGGCACCCAACTGTGTGCGATTAACTCAGAGTGCTGCCACAATTAGCCCATCAAAGTCACCCAGGACTCCCTCGCGTCTCTCCCAGGGTCACAACGCGAAAATGAGCTGGCCTGTCAGTCCTCGTCTGGCCAGAGTCCAGTGCTGATGGGGGGGATGTCACCAAGCAAATGGTCACTGCGTCTTTAAGCGGTGAGAGCAAACAGGTCTCTGCCTGTGAAACTGAGCGCCCGTTAAGCTAAGCTGTCCGGTACCTGACTTGGAGCAGGGCTCCCCTTCCTGTGTACATTCATTGCATTTTATGGCCGTGCAAAAGCAACGCCGCGGCGCTGGCTGCAGTGTGAAAATCAACAACAACACAATAGAACAACCCACAACCGAGAGCAACCAAAAAAGAAAACATGGAGAGAAAACTATGGAGCCAGATGCCTCCATGGCCTCAGCAAGCAATGGCCATGTCAAAAGTGAGAATAATTGATTTTGACAGAGAGGAAAGTAGTAATTGGAATGAAACTTGTTTGAATAACAGCTTAAATGTTTCTTTCCCTGCTTTCCAGATTACATGCACTGTAAAGCCGGATTGCTTTCTCCTGGCTAGTTCACAGAGGACATTCTGTGTCCAAGGGGCTTGTGAAAGAAGAGGAAAAAAAACCAAAACACCCAATCTTGTGAATTTGCTTCTCTCTGGATGGCTGTTGAGCCTGCATTCCAGGCTCACATAGACAATTTATTAATCCTTAATCCCCAGTCTTGCCTGCTATGAGCAACCCTTTATAGACCATTGTTAATCTACCCAAAGGCTGGATGGTGTCTGGGTGAGGGCGCCTCAGCCACTCAGCTGGCTACCAAAAGTGAAATTAGAACTTTCCCCCAATCTTGTTCCTTTTCACCAGTTTCCAATTATATGAGTACAATAGACTGAGGGCTTGTGTCCCCCTTAAATTCGTATGTTGAAGTTCTAATCCCTAATATGATGACATTAGGAGCGGGGCCAATTTAAACCTTCGGGAAGCAATCAGGTCATGAGAGTGGAGTCCTCATGAATAAGGTTAGTGTCCTTGCAAGAGAGACCCCAGAGAGCTCCCTCACCCCCTCCACCATGTGAGGACAGAGAGACAAGACTGCTGTCTGTGAGGACGTGAGCTCTCACCAGACACCAAATCTGTCAGCACATTGATCTCTGACTTCTCAGCCTCTACAACTGTGAAAAAAAAAAAAAAAATTCCTGTTGCTTATAAGCTACCCAGTTGACTGCATTTTGTTACAGCCGCAGGATTGAGCTAAGACGATGGTGGAAGTCCTGATTCCATTTTGCAGCACCTTTAGCTCTTCATGTCCTAGCCTTGCTGCCAGCTTCCCCACTCTACGTCCCCGCCATGTCAAATTTTCCTAGGCCTCACATGGTCTGGCCACTTCCTGTTTCTTTGCTCCTTTACTCACGAGCTCCCGCTGTGTGGACCTTTGACCTATTCCCTAAATCTTCCTAGTCTGCTCTGGTCTCTGAGCATTTGCTCTCATTACCCCATTTTCCTGGAGTGTTTTCTGTCATCTTCACATGGTTGAATCCCTCCTAACATTTGAGTTCAACCGTCAGGGCCAAAAGACACTTTCCTTGATCCCCTCTCCAAATCAAATAGGTCTCCTGGAGCTATCTCATTAGCCCATTTTATTTTCTAGGTTGCACATGTTGGCTTCTAATAATATCTTTATCATTTATTGGTTTATTGTCTGTGCTCTCTGTCCTGCATAACCATAGTGGAGTCTTCATAAGAGCAGAGACTTTCTCTATGAGGTATTCTGGTATCCCTACGTAGGGCAAGAGCTCAACAGACATAAATAAATGGTTCTCAACACACAGTATGTTCAGCCATGCTTCCTTTGCTTTGGCCACTCAGTCAACATTCTCTTTCCATCCTCGTTCCTTGTGAACACTTTCTCTGGCTTCAAAGACTTAGTTCATATGCTCTCTCTCTGCGGAGCCTTCCTCCACATCCTGGAGCATAACAAGACATTCCTTTTGCATTTACCTAGTTTCTGGTATGTTCATCCTTTATGGCGACAATCCTGTTGTATTCCAGTTGCGTGTTTATGGATATAGCTGTCCTGAAAGTGTAAGATATTTGAAATTAAGAGGTTATGTCTATATCTATGAATGAACAAGTCTAGTGCAGTGAATGCACCTAGTAGGTGCTTTGAGATGTTGAGTAAATTAGTAGTCATTGCCTTGGCTGACTAGGCTTCAAATATATGGCATCTTTTTGTGGCTCTGCTGTTGTTGTTGTTAGGCTCCATGTTTATAGCTTTTTTCCTCATACAAATTCTCTTAGATATTCCCCCTCATTTACAGCACCAGTGTCCTTTGGAGGACCTTATCCCTGGCCAATTACAAAAGCTTTTTAACTCATTTCCCTCTCTCTAGCTTCTTCCCTCCAACACCCAAAAGAAGAAAAAGCCTTACATTTTCCTGTCACTGATCTTTAATTTCCAGATAAAGGAGGGGAAATCATTAATCCGATTCGTCAATTTAGCAAAAATTCTTTTTGAATTCCTTTCATAACTCTGGAATTCCTCTGCTACTTTCTTTTAATCTATTTCTCTGTCTCACTGTCTCACTTTCTCTGCTTCTCCAAAACCAAGGAAATGAACTCTGGAGCTTCCACAAATTCTTCTCTCTTTGCTGTTGGCCAAAGATGGTAAGATCCCAAGGCTTAGCTCTCATGGGGGCTGGGTGATCAGAGGTCTGGCTTCAGCCTTGCACTTCAGCCACAGGCTCCTAAGGATCCTTCAACAGGGCTCTGTAATGAGTTGTCAGTTGCTATTAATAAAGTAACAGCTTGACATCAATTTTGCTGTTGGCCCTTATGTATATAATAAGTGACTTTTTCATGTCTCCTCTATGTGTTCTTGAAGGGAAGTCCCTCTCTTATATTCATTTTTATTCTTAGCAAGTTACACCCTAGGCCATTAGTATGTTTATTGAATTTGATCAAGAAATAAAAGCCAAGTTACTCTCCCTTTCTATGAGTACAGTGATGAGCACCTAATAGATATGTAATAAGCATCTGTCAAGTGAATGAATTATTCAATACCGTCTCATCTTTCTGAGTTGCTAACTTGACTCCACCTCCACCTCTTCTCCAGGGATGTGGAGAACTATGGTCTCTGTTGATATACTCTTTAGACTCTATAAGACAGCCCCAAAGGCTTGGCTGTGAGTATTAAGAATCCACTTGGATCTTACCATTTCATTGAGAATTTGTAGTACCTTCAATCTGCTCAATTGAAATTAAAGACATCTGCCTTCACATGCAGTAGCAGAAAATTTGGGTACAATTTTTTGAGTTTGTATTACAATCAACCAAAGCAGCATTTTAAACTTCAGCCTTTAAACAAGAGTAGATTTTTTTTTTAAGATTTTATTTATTTATTTGACAGAGAGAGAGAGACAGTCAGCGAGAGAGGGAACACAAGCAGGGGGAGTGGGAGAGGAAGAAGCAGGCTCATAGCAGAGGAGCCTGATGTGGGGCTCGATCCCATAACGCCGAGATCACGCCCTGAGCCGAAGGCAGACGCTTAACCGCTGTGCCACCCAGGCGCCCCTAAACAAGAGTAGATTTTTAACTGGCTAAAAATTAGGAGATGCTTGTTATTAGCAAGTTGGATGAGGCAATATAACTTCTGACATGTCCAAGATACCCCAGCCAGCATCAGGGGTATTAGAGAAGACTATGATCAATTTCCACACTGACTGATGTCATACTCTGGCATGTCATGGTAATGTCCAGAAGACATCCTTCTTGCCTTTTAAAATACCTTGGTAAGAAATAAGAATGCAGGGTAATTGAACTGCTTTTCCTACATGTGCAGTCTTGCTAGGTCTTTAGAAGTTCAGATTACGTTTTGAGATACTATCCGATCCAATCGAAGTGCTCACAGACATACATTTCAGAACTGAACAGAAAGTAAAATCAGCTTTGGTTTGGATTCTTCAGTGTTCCAGGTATTTTCACATTTATTATCTTACCATGTCCTCGTAGCCACATTGTGATTTCAGTATGTTACTTATATTTACAAAAGAGTAAATAAAATCTCCAAGGGCTAAGAGACCTGTCTGACATCACATAGCTAGACAGTGATAAAATCAGGACTTGGATTTAGACAATTCTGCTCCAAGTTCAGCGCCATTATAACTGTAACACATTGCCTTAGAAATAATCCTCTCCAATCCTCCCTTTTGCAGATGAAAAATTAAGTCTAGGAATGACGGATGCCTTCGTAATGACCTTACAGGTGGCAGTGAGATCTCTGTGGAAATTTGGGTTGTTAGCTCCAAAGAACAGTTAAGTTCCTGTTAACAAAATACTTGTTTATGGGCTTTAACACTCCTCTGAAAAATGCAGAATTTTAAAAGAAAAGAAAAAAAGAGAGAGAGAGAAGAAGCTCAAAATTGTGACTTACTTGCCATGGAATGTAAACACAGTATTTCCTGAATCTATGGGACAGACAATAATGTGATCGGTTTTTGTTACCTGGCACATAAAAAGTAACAAGTGATTCCATACACTGCTATAAATATCATACACGCACTATATTATTTTTTTTTTGGAGATTTTATTTATTTATATTGAGAGTGTGTGCAGGAGTGGGGGGAGGGGTAGAGGGAGAGAGACTCTGAAGCGGACTCCATGCTGAGCACACAACCGGACGCAGGGCTCAATCTCAAGACCCTGAGATCATGACCTGAACCAAACCCAAGAACTGGATGCTTAACTGACTGAGCCACCCAGGGACCCCACACTATATTCTTTCAATAGGGCTGCCATGTATCCAGGTATCAA
This sequence comes from Ursus maritimus, assembly GCF_017311325.1. Taxonomy (NCBI): domain Eukaryota; kingdom Metazoa; phylum Chordata; class Mammalia; order Carnivora; family Ursidae; genus Ursus; species Ursus maritimus. The sequence goes on from NW_024426996.1 coordinate 73,210,457, forward strand.
GGTATCACGGACTAGGTGGCTCAAACCACAAAAATTTATTTTCTCACAATTCTGGAGACTAGAAGTCCCAGATCAAGGTGTTGGCATCTTTGCTTCCTTCTGAGGGCCATGGGAAGGATCTGTTCCAAGCCTCTTTCCTTGGCTTATTTGTGGCTGTGTTCTCTGTGTCCTTACGTCATTTTCTCTCTGTTGTGTCTGTGTTCCTATTTCCTTTTCTTGTAAGGACATTGGACATATTGGATTAGGACCCTTTCTAATGAGCTCATTTTAATTTAATTATATCTTTAAAGACCCTCTCTAAATACAGCTTCATTCTGGGGCCTATGGATTTTGAGGAACACAATTCACTCCATAACACACACACACACACACACACACACACACACACACACAGGCAGTTGAGACTTAGTAGGGAGATGTTTCTGAGTTTATTATTTAGGAAGTGTAAATTTGATTTTCCTAAGCACACTATGTACTTCTGGTGATCTTTGAACTCTTTCTTTGAAGGTTCTTTTTGTGAGCCAAGACTTTGGAAGGAAATGTAGAAGTAGAAGGGAAGAAAAAAATGTACCAGAAACTGTAGGCTCTTTTTTATACTTGCCAGGCTGCCAGGAAGAGACCAGGGCATGGAATCCTAAGGCCCAGGCTTGTGTCAGGATCCATCACTTACCAGCTGAGATGCTGACCGCTGTGTAAGCTCGCCCTGTTTTCTTTCTTCTGTGAAATAATAATCCAGTCATCACATGGTTTTTGTGAGGATTAAATGAGATAATGAGTATAAAAGCACTTTGTACATTCTAGAGAAGAGTTGGAATTTTGTTTTTAATGGAAACCTTTCCTTAATGGCAATCTTAGAGCAGAAACCTAATATTTGAAAGAGGTGAAAGCAAACCCAAGTTCGCTTGAAGAGGGAGTGAGCAGTAGGGCAGGTCTGGTGCTGAAATCATTCACCAAGCTCCATCCTCCATGAGTAGAAGTCCTGTCAGTTCTTGGGGTTACTACAGAGCATATTTTAAAAATCACTACCCTTAGGACCTATACAGATGTTAGTTATGACTTTTTTTTTTTATTGTTTCATCAGCCCCGTGAAGTGGAATGACATATTGTTTTCAGTTTTTTAAAGTAAGGAAGCTAAAACCCAGCATGCTTAAGTAATTGCCTGATCTCTTGGAGCCCTGTATTTCTCAAATGAGCTGTAATAAAGGATTTATATTAAAAGTTTTCAATTTATCATGGACTGATGCTTTTGTAAAATGAAATAAACATGAATTATGAGAAAAATACAATCAAAAAAGAAAAGCTTATAAAATACAAGCTTCATTTTTTTTATTAGCTTCAACAGACATAAAGCAATTATGCCAATTTGTGATAAAAGTTTCTATAGTCTACTCTCATTGCATTTGGGTGAAAGCATCTGTGGCCCACACTTTGAGAGCACTGCTGTAAACAAGAGTGCTGATGGGCCAGGGGTCAAGAACATATTCTGTGACTCTAGGGTTAGTTTTCCTTCATTGCTTTTTAAATATAATATCTGACTCCAATTTCCTTATATATTAAATGCACATAATAACCCAGGCTCCTGTATCCCTCACAGGATTCTTAAGACATTCAGAAGACATCAAGTAGACATCTGAAAGCTGGAAGGAAAAAGCACTAATAATTTTAGCATAAAAATGTTTAAATAAGATATAACCAGTTATACTAAAAAACACTTAGACTTTATGCACTGTACTATCCTGGTGAATTGTCCCAAACAAGCTAGTTGCAAAACTTACCCCTGGGAGAGAAATCAAATGACTGCCTGTATGTTGAGTTTTTAGTTGTATCCAGGGTGACCTATGTCCAATATGTCCGGGGTAGTCCTCGTGTATGCTCATTATAAATAGTACATCTTTTTCCTCTTACAGGTATCTTAAATTGTACAAAGCAGATTAATCAAGGGAGAGGATGGGCAAAGGCCCTAGAAATTCAAAAGGGTGGGCAGTTGGATATCAGAGATCTTATGATGAGTGAACTGGCTTTGGTCAGATCTGAAAGCTGCACTCAGGGCTTCTGTCTGTTTCCTTACAGACAGCGGAGAAAATGTATTTGAGTCATTTCATGCTTGAGGCAACATTGAAAAAGGAGAGCTCTTATCTACTCAGGAGACCAGATAGGTCCCATGATATAGAAGGAATTCAGAGAGGGAGAGACGGGAAAAATTGAGCCTGAGTGGGGCTGAGTCAGAGCTTCATCAACCAGTGGGTTTTGGCACTTACTATCTCTTGCCTAATGAGGTGGTGACTTCTGTGCTATCTTCCGACCTTTATTCTTTTCCCTCTGAATCCCTTGTTACAAATTATCAAGGATATCTATCTGGTCGTGTCAATCCCCTGCTTAAAACACATCAATGGCAACCGATTTTTCATAGGACCTATCTATGGCCAAGGCCAACCTAAACTTGGTCATTTCCTTTGTTTCCAACCTTAAGTGTTCTTCCCTTCCTGATTTTCTCTTTGTGTTATTTCAAGATGAACTATACAAAATCTCCATGTACATATGATTAAGAGCAATCAAGTATCAGCATCTGATACAGTTCAGCCTATTAGGGAGATGGAAGGGCTTTCAGTTTTCCAGAAGGACCACTGCTGTATCAGGTACCTTGCATCTGCACATGTGGTTCCTGCCGTGTTCATTCACCCCACAGATATGTATTAGGTGCCTAAAATGTGCCAGTCTCTCCCAAGGGTTGGGAAGGCAGAGACCTATAAGTTACACAGAGTCCCTGCCTCTTTGCGTTGTAGTGGGGGAGGTGGCCAATGAGCACATGAGTATAAACAGTAAAGCAGGTGAGTGATAAGAGCTACTAAGAGAAACAAGTAGGGTGGAGAATAGAGGATGGTAGAGGAGGGAGTGCAAATTATAGTTTTGCTCCCAGAGCTCCCTTCCTCCCCATCCTCATTTCCCAGTTTTGTTCATTCTTAACAGTCGGCTAGAGCATCACCCCTTTCATGTGGTGGATACTCCCCACTCCACAAGATACCATCCAGACACAACGGGGTTTATTAACCCCACATAGAAGATCATTAGCCTTTTAGAGGCTGCTATCATGATGTCCTCTAATTCCTAAATGTGGTGCAATTGAAAGAACATAGATTCAAATTCAGACCTGTGCTGAGTCCAGGTTCCCCCTTTTATTGGATCCTTGGTTTGCTCCACTGTCCAATTAAAACTCAAATACTCTTTTTGCTTCGTGAGGTTTCTGTGAGTTTCAAATGTGAAAGTATTTTGAGAATTACAAATTACACTGCCAATTTTAAAGCGCTGTACAAATGTAACTGGGTATTATTGCCACGTCACTACATGATCAACCAATGATACGTTCAGGAGAAGCCAGATCATCCCAATAGCTTCCCAACAGTAAAAATGGCTTATAACTAAATGAGTCAGCCATTCAAAAAGAATTTATTGCATATGTTCTATGTGGCAGACATTGTTCTGGGTGAAGGGCACAAAAATCACTTTTTCTTCATAGAACTCATTTATATTTTATTTTGGGGAAAATAATCTTAAAAATGCAGTATTATAGTAGGTGTTGCTAAACAGCATGGCATTATAATTTCTAAACTCAATTTGGCTTTCCCTAAGCCTTTCTCTTACATTAGCAATAGTATGTAAGGTTTTCCACCAATTAAATCTATCTGAAATCACCAAGTATTAAATTATATGGCCTCAGGAGATATAAACATAAGTAGTTTAATACAAAAAAAAAAAGAGTCATGGTAAAAAATAACAAAGAACGATTCCCAGGAGAAGTGCCAACTTTTCCACAAGATTAATTAATCACTGTAAATGAGTGTAACGGGAACAAGCTACAGATTGATGTTGACTGCAGAGTTACAACTTTGAAAATCCCAAGCAAATAACAATTTAGCAGTCATAGTCACAACACATTCATAATCAGCAAATCTTTAAGAGTACATATGAATTGAAGAAGAGGAAAGCAGAATAAACACCTAATGTATGTGTTGAAAATTTTTGTTATCTGAATGTATCACTCCACGTTGAATCAAGTTTGTACAATTAAATAACATATTTTATAACACTTTCAGCATGGACATTTTTATTTTCTATTCCAGAGAAGTTATAGGGGAATGTATATCAAATTTTGTGGCCCCAAATCCAATTTCATTTTTAAATTATGCACAAAGACTTACTTTGAGAGATTAGTCCTTTTACCTTAAAACAGTAAAGGAATAAAAATGATCATTGAAATGGAAATGCTGTACATATGGACTATCCCCCAATATGAAAATACCCCCCAATGCTGACACGTTTTTCTCCAATGATCCAACTTAATCAAATATGAATGAAACTTACCCATTAAGCTGTATGAGCAACAGGCTTTGACAAGGGGTGGGTATCCCATTGGAGGACCATCCTCTCTGAAAAATCCATTTAAAAAGTGAGATATTTCTTTTTGGACTCCATAGAAACAAGTCAATTTAGTCAATTCTGTATTATTAGGGACCTGATTCTGCATGGTCTAGTGGCAAGAATTAGAGATTTAAATTAGAAGCTGGGCTGAGAGTCCCTAACATGTCCCATTCGGTGTCTATAAAGCGTAGAAGATGAGAAGATGATTATAGTCATTTATACTTTTTCTACTTGAGAGGGATGTTTATTTAGCCTTAAACAAAATACCTTTGCCACGAAGAGATACATGTGACACCCCTATCATATGCTGGATCTTGTGACGGGAATACAAAGATAAACAAAATGTAGTGGCTAAACTCGGCAAGGTTATAGGCAGGTAGAAAGGTGGATAAAGAGAATCGGGGCAGAGTTGGATAAGAGCCGTGCTGGAGGTTCTGAAGAAGCCCATTGAGGCACACTTAAAAATCAGATTTAGGGGTGAAGGCACCATGGAAGTTCCCATAAGGGAAGTGATCATGCTTCTCCACAGACTTTAGACTTTCTCTAAGTACCAGTCAGTCTACTTGACATCTCCACTTCGTTAACTCACGGGCAACTCAAACTTAAGATAAACACAAGAGACCACCCCCATGTAATCCATCCTTCAGTCTTCTCCATCATAGTAAATAAAACCTACATGTTTCCAGCTACCACAGCTGGAAAAAAAATTGGGTGTCATTTTTTGTTCTCTTTCCCTTCTATTTTACATTCAATGCAATGGCATGGAGTAGCTCTAAGACATATGCTGAATTTGATCACTTCTTTGTGTCTCCAAAGCTCCAGCCTCAGAGCAAGCTACCCTTCTCTCTCCTAGCCAGCTGCTGGCACCTGCAACCAGTCTCCCTACTTCCGCTCTCCACATAACTAACAAAATGCTCTTTATAAAGGGTTCATCAGATTACCTTGCCCTCCTGTTTAAAGCTCCAAATGGTTCCTTTTCACACCAAACAAAATAAACCAACTATATTCCAGTTACCTGTTAAGCCCCTCCACAGCTCTCCCAGGAAGACTTCTCTGAATGCCATCAAGAGAACTGTGTCAGGTGCCCCCTCCCCAATTCCCTGCTCCCACAACGTTGTATGCACACCACACTCACTGCACTTTCCACACTGCATTGCAATGATCTGTGTGTATTCCTAACAGGCTGCAAGCTCCTTGTACACCTTATATGAGGGGAGATTCATGAGGGTAGATGCCACACTATTCCTTTTATATCCTTTGTACCAGCATAATTTATGAAACAAACAGTGATTATTATTTCTGTACCTATATATTTGTGGGAGTTTTAAATTATCTCTAACAGGTCAGAGTTTCCTTGAATAAAACTCAAGAGCTCCTTCACTCTCCACAAAAACCTGGGGTTAACATTTTCATCTGATAAAGAATGTTATGGAAAATCTTTTCCACTGGCTAACTAAGTGCTCATTCTTTACTCCTTTTTTGCTTGCTCATCTCCACTCTAGAAAGAAAAACCCAATTTCCTGCTTCCCTTGCAGCTAAGAGCAACTATAACACACAAAACCAGCCAACCAAATTAGAGTTATACTCTGCTAGGTGTGTCCATGACTTCCATCCATTCCTATTCTTTAGGAAGATAAGACACACATATACACTGAAGCAGAGAGGAATTTGATGGAAATTAATTCTGAGTTCAAAATGCTCTGTAAATCTCAGAAGACAAATGCCTCAGTAGATTGAACGAAAAAGAAAAAAAGAAAAGAAAAGGAAAGAAAAGAAAAAAAGAAAAGAAGAAAGAAAAGAAAAGAAAAGAAAAGAAAAGAAAAGAAAAGAGAAAAAAGAAAAAAGGACTAGGTTGGAAACTTAGCCATGAGAGGTATGAGAAGAGAGAAGGATAGCAGGCATTCAAAAGTCTTAAAATTTTGCTTTCGTCTCTGTGAGGAGGATGGAGGCATATCAGAAGGGACAATGCTTAATTAAAGAACAAACAGATGGCAACGTGTGTTCAAAATTAAAGACTGAGGATACATACCTCTTCTACTAAAGTATTCATCACGGTGAGTCTTAATATTCAAAGCTTCTCTGCTGAACGGTCCCTCTAATTTCTGACCTTTGGAGTTTTTGTCTCTTTCAGACACTGCCTTAGTTTGTTTCCCTGCAAAGCAGAACCTGATCCAGGGATTTGTGTGCAGGTAGTTTATTTGGAAAGTAATCCCATGGAGCAGGAATGAGGATGTGGGGAAACTAAATCAGAGCAGTAATGAAAGCCGATAGGAGGGGTTTCTGCTGTAGGCAGAGGGTTTTGGTTTGGGGGGACCTCTGGAGAGTCAAGACATTTCTGCCTGAAGAAAGGGAAACTGGAGTCACGTATCCACTGGCTCCTATCTTGTGTTGGTGGAGGGTTGTCTCTGGTGCATTAACAAATCTGCCCTTCTGGGCTACACTTTCGCGTAGGTCTCTCTGACTCCCTCAGCCTTAGAAAAGGCTATCTTCCAAGGCAGAGTGTGGCAAGCCTGGCATTAGACATGGGGCTTTTTCATCATGTGAGTGTGAGCTCATGTAGGACTGTCCAGCACTGTGGGTGAACTTAGAGGTGGGCCGAAGGGGCATGTGGTGAGACGCAGAGCCCATCTGCTTCAGGCAGCAATTCCTCCCATTTGGATGCAACCAAACTCCTTTTCTAGTGTCTGGCCTCTGGTACTCCCTAACACATAGGCAGTTCAGAAAAGCATTCTGTCTTTCACACATGTGGCCCCACCAAATCTTAAAATGTCTTTCCCCTAATCCTGTTGGTTCCTGCAAAGGACACACAATCGGTGGTTGAATATCACCAGTTCTGGACACTGAGCCCCTGTCCTCCTCAAAGGTCGAGGACTCACCATTGAAGCGAGTTGGGGGACTGGAACATTCCCTCTGCTTCACTTCCTGCCCCCAGAGAGCTCCTGCTTTCATTATAAACATCGTCTGCCTGGAACTTCACATGTACCAGATGCCATGCTAAGTGATTCGTAGCTGTGGCCTCATTTCATTCTGATAGCAGCTTTTATAGGGTGGCCATCGTGGTCCCCATTGCATAGCCAGGAACTGAATCTCAGAAGGAAACCGTGCAAGTTGATAGGTGGCAGAGTTAGGATTTGAACCCAGTTCATGAAAACTCCCAAAACTGTGGTCTCAACAGCTATACCCTCCAGACTCTGTTTATCTCCACCCTGCCACTACCAATGTCACCCCACTTGGCCGTCACACCGGATCCTAGATTGTGCTCCACTACTGAAGTTGAGAGCCGATTATACCAAGGTCACTGAGGTCAGTTAGAGTCAGCGCTCACTTTCCCTGTGGAATTCCCTCCCCTGTGACAGATGTGTATCTGCTCTCTGTCTTGAATGTCCCCAATTAGAGTGACTTCATGGCTTCTCTTAGCAGTGTGTTCCATTGCCTAACTGCTCCCAATGGTCTAACATTTTCCCTGATATTTAGCTTCGATATTCCTCATTGCAGCTTACAGCTTGTTAATTCTCATTCTGCCCTTGTTGATTAATACGGAGACTGATCCCTGCCCTTCTCACAATATCTTTTTATGAATGTGTCGGCAGAATGATGGCTCCCTTCAGCGGCCGTTCCTCCAGCCTGAGCTGTTCCAATTCTATTAACCTCCCCACAGAGGTCTCACTCTCCAAGTCTGGGACTATTTGTGTCCCTCTCCTCTCAACTGTGTCAATTAGCCTATGTCCTTGGATAATTTATAGTGTCCAAAAGGGAGGCCAGGCCTGGAGAGGCAGCCAACTCTAGGCAGAGACAGGCATGATGCTGTTGAAATTCACTTACTCTTTTTGCAAAGTGATATCTTAATTATTTTTTCCCTGAGGCAGACAGCCAAGATTTCTCCCTCTCAATGTCCTTTTTATGAACTTGAAATTATAGACTGTGGGAGCTGATTTAGACTTTCTGGATCATCTCCCTTATTTAGAGGTGAACAAATTGAGGTGTAAAGGAAATGAGGAGAGTGCCCACAGCCACTCGGAGGCTTAGTGACAGAGTGAGAATGAGGACCAGCTCTGCAGTCTTCCTGGGCAATATTGGTTTCATTGCAAACTTCAGACTGGTCTTGTGAAAATATGATATGCTTGGCTCAACCAAAAGAAACAGGATTTAGAAATGTGGTGTCATTGTAGGCATTGGAGAGAAGAGGTGCATGGAGAAGAGAGGTGTATGGCATCGAATGCTGAGGAAAGCAAGGATGGATATGACTGGTGGAGTTGGCAATGGAGGATCTCATGATGATGTGAGGAGCACTTTTTGTGGAGAAATGGGGACATGGATGGATGATGTTGATTTGAGAAGATAAGGAGTACTAATGGAAATTTATGCAGACTTCTGAGAGGTCTTTTTGAGAAAACATTTTAAGATGGTGATGTAATAAAATATAATGGTTAAGACAACAGACTTTGGAATAGACAGACCATGATTGATTCCATGGTCTGCTATCTACCAGGTACATGTGCATAGTCAGTTTACCTAACCTCTCTGAGCTTGTTTGCTTGTCCATAAAATAGTAATAACAAAATAAAAATAAACATTATACTTAAAATATATTAATTATATGTAATATAGCATATGCCTATGTATTATACGTTTATTATGTTATATATATGATGTCATATGCTGTATTATGTTATATATATTATGATATAAAATAATAATAACAATTAAAAATAATAATTGGATCTACTTCCTAGGGCTTATATGATAGTTAAATGTGATAGTGACTCCAAAAATTCTCAACATAGTGGCTGGCACATGGTAAATGCGTAATGAATATTAGCTGCCCCAATTGTTGTTTATTTGTCCTTTTATCATTGTCATCATCATTACCCCAATGAAGCTAATTCAAACCGTGACTTCATTTCTGGAGTTTCCTACGTGGCCGCCCACATCCTTGCTTTTAGCAGGTAAAGCTCTCCTCTCTCTCCTCCCCCCATTTTGCAGAGAAAACGCAGATCATCAGATGGGAAGTAATTCATTTTGCTCTCCTTATATCAGACAGCTTCACCAATTTTCATGCATTCCTCCTAACTTAATTTCATGGGAAGATATTTTTTAAAGTTCTGTCTAAGTTTAAATCTTTTGACACTGCCTCCAGTCTCAGTGCTTTTTCTGTGACACTGCTTAGCTTCATGATACCTTCCATCTTCCGAGCATTATCCTGCTTCAAACTATCCTCCTCTCCAAAACACGCTTTCCCAATTTTAGCATCTTTTGCAATATGAATAGACTGAGAATGTCCCAAATCAGCAAATCCGGTTTCCTTTTTGCTTATCAGTTTCTCCCTCAGTGTATGTCTTTTCTCTTGCGTTTCACTGTAAGCAGCAAGAAGAAACCAGGTCACACCTTCAACGTGTCGCTTGGAAATCTCCTCAGCTAAATATCCAAGTTCATTGGTTCATTTGTTACAAGTTCTGCTTCTCACACAGCTGTAGGACACAATTCCATGAAGTTTCCTGCTCCATGTAACAAGGAGTGCCTTTTATCCAGATTCAATAACACATTCTTCATTGTCCTCTGAGACCTCATCATCGGGCCCTTTATGCTTCATATTTCTACCAATAGTATGTTTAAGGCAATCTAGTTTTGTTTTGTTTTGTTTTTCCTATTATACATCTCATGCCTCTTACAACCTTTACCCATTTCCAATTCCAAAGCCAATTCCGCATTTTTGGGTATTCGCTGTAACAGTACCACACTCTTTCTCACCAAAATCTGTATTAGGTTGTTGTGGCTGCTGTAACAAATTGATGGCTTAAAACAACAGAAACTTATTCTTAGAATTCTGGAGGTCAGAAGTAAGAAATCCACACCAGGTGAGCCAGAATCAATGTGTCATTAAGACTGTACTCTTGCACAAGCATGAGGGAAGAATCTGTCCCATGACTCTCATCTTATGGTGGCCGCCATCATTCCTTGGCTTGTGGCTCCTTCACTCAAGTTTTTGTTTCCATGACCACATTGCCTTATCCTCTTCTGTGTGTGTCACGTCTTTCTACCTCCTTATAAGGACACTTATTATCGCATTTAAATCCCACCCAGATAATCCAGGATAATCTCCCCATATCAAGGTCCTTAATTTAATCACATCTGCAGGGATGCTTTTCCCATATAAGGTAACATTTAAAGTTTCTTGATGTCTGTAGGGTAATTATTCAGCCTGTTATACAACCATATCCATCATCAATGGATATAATTTTTTTTCAGTTTTTTTCACATCATAATATTTTTAAAAAAGAAGTCAATAACAACTATTGACACAAACACGTAAAATTGCTAAGGACCATGGTTATAGACTGTATTAAACATTAGATGTGAATGATCTCATTTGATCCTTAGAATGGCACTTCTTGGTTAGTATCGTTATACCCATTTCATAGTTAAAGGCAAAGAAGGATAAATCATGTAACTAATACATGGTAGACCAGTAGTGAAATGGGTTTGTCTGATTCTAAAGTCTGAGTTTTCCTTGTGACTAATCTACTCTGCTGCGTGAGCTTTGGTAGTAGGGCCTTTTGGAGGTTTGAGAGATGTCATAAACTAAGAAAACAAAGAGGCCTTAGAAGTGTGAGACTTAAGAATGATGAACATTTTTTATTTAGCTTCTTTCAACAATGATGCCGCTGTCATTCATTCTTGGCAGTCTGTTACATGTGTGTGGCCATGGGCGTGCTTTCCGCTGACCACATTGGTCACTGGGCTGTGACCACACAATTCACAGATGGAGTTAGAAGCTCAAAGGAGGCTTCATACACACAGGGCCTTCTCAGAAATATTCTCAGTGACCACACCCTATCTATCTTCTTAGGTTTAATGAGCTGAGTTTAGGAAACATCTTGGTCTGGCTCTAGCATTCCATTCCTCCTTAATCATTCAATTTTCCTATCCTAATTGTCCTGAAAAATAGGACACATGGCTTGGCTTATATCTAGAATAAAGGTAAAACATGTTCATGTTTAAATAAAACACAGGTAGAAAGCTTTAAGAGTGCCACGATAGGTAGAGGTAAAGGGGTATGATGGGGTATGAAAAAGAAATGGATAGGATTTTCAGTTCTATAGGTAGGTTTAAAAAGGAAGTGGTGATTATGGTTGCTCTCTAAATATAAGTAAGATTTGGCTACTTAAGGATTACAAGATATGTGGAAAGGAAAAGATACTTTGGCTAGATTGAAGGGCAAGAATGTGTAGCATCTTGAAGAGAACAAGTGACTTCATTTGACTTAAGTATAGTGTCAGGAAGGACAGAAGGGAGAATTAAGTTTAGGTGTGGAGGTTCAGGATTGTCAGGTTGTCGTTTGGACTTTGGACTTCATTCTGTTTGAAATGTGGAGTAGCAAATGAGTCACATCATCAAGGATATTCTTACTGTCATAAAAATCTGACAACTGTTGGTGGGATGGATTAGACAGGAAGAGTCTACTGGCAAGAACACAGTTTAGGGGGCTATTGTAATAATTCAGAAAGGAGGTAATGATGACTTACACCAGGGCAACAGTAAGAAGAGGAGAGACAAGGGAATGAGGACCCAGCATACTGCAAAACTAAAACTCACAGGATGTGGCAACTGATTGTGTGGGTTAAGGAAAGAAGCATGAGTTCAGAGTTCTAGCTTAGCTGATTGGGAGTACAGATATACCAGCTAAGTTTCTTTGCAAGTGACAAGACATACACTGACTCACTTTAACAAAATGTATTTTTTAAAAATATTTATTTAAAGGATTTAAAGATGACTCATAGATTGAAAGGACACATTAAAAATGAGGACTTAGAAAGAACAGGAATGAGAAGACTCTAGGAATAAAAGCATGGCTCACTGAGACCACATCCTTCAGGGTGGATCAGTTTGAACCATTTAACACACTTAATCATTCCATTAAAGGTCCGAATTCAAGGGAGATCTGGGTGGCTCAGTCAATTAAGCCATAGACTCATGATTTCAGCTCAGGTCATGATCTCATGGGTCATGGGATCGAGCCCTGTGTCAGGCTCCCCACTGCTTGAGTCTGCTTGAGATTTTCTCTCTTTCCCTCTCCCTCTGCCCCTACCTCCACTGTTCTCTCTCTCTCTCTCTCTCTCAAATAAACAAATAAATAAATAAATCTTTAAAAAAATCCAAGTTCCTCAGAATTAGGGGAGAAGGGGTGGGGAGTTAGATTGGTTGGTTGCATACGTACTCTTTGGTCAGGGAGAGGACAAGACAGTTTGGCTAATATGCCCATCAAGACTGCATGTAATAGGTAAGAGTAGTTTCTTAAAGGAAGTTTGAAGTGTTACTATTTTTTTTTATTTTTATTTATTTATTTTTTTATTTATTCGACAGAGATAGAGACAGACAGCGAGAGAGGGAACAGAAGCAGAGGGAGTGGGAGAGGAAGAAGCAGGCTCATAGTGGAAGAGCCTGATGTGGGGCTCGATCCCGGATCGCTGGGATCACGCCCTGAGCCGAAGGCAGACGCTTAACCGCTGTGCCACCCAGGCGCCCCTGAAGTGTTACTATTAGAAGCAGGGAAGAATGCTGACTAGGTGAAAACCAAAGCTATACATTTCTGAGAGATAAAAATCATATAGAACAGTCAGACTTTGGAATCAGAATGTGTGAAAATCACTTAAGTTCTCACTGTATAGATCATTAAGAACAAATACACATAATAATAGTGGTGTAGTAGTTTGACTCTTGTCCCATTTTAGGAGAAATCCCTCTATTGGTTGGGGTAAATTATATTAAGGAAGCATCCTTTTATCCCTAGCTTACTGAAGTTGTTTTCTGAAATGGTCATGAAATATTGCCAAATATATATTTGACAATGCTTTTTTATTCTTTACCATACTGTGAGCTAAATTTGCTGAAATTCGAGAAAGGAATTGGCATGACATTCATTAAGTGACAATATCTATACTTTGATTTTTTCATCTTTAATTATAGGCTTACTTTGTTATGTTTCCTAATATTTAGAAATTTATCAGGCTGATGAATTTAGCAGGACTCTTCTTTATATTCTCTGAACCAGTTTAAGTGATGTATAAATAATCTACAACTTTAACATCAAAGCACAAGGACATAAAACTATGTGAAATTGGAGCCTTTTGAGCAGCAATTTGTTTTGTGCTTTTTTCCCCTCTTATTCCTTGGTTGTTGGGCACATTAGGCTTTCTAAATCTTCTTGTGTAAGTTTGATAATTTACAATTCTTTCAGGGAAAGCAATGTATTTTTGCCAAGATGTACCAAACTATTAGCATAGAATCATTTGGATATAAAATAGGGAGAACGTTTAAAGAAACTTGAAAATGTATAAAGTTTGTGCATTAATGTGCATGCGTGTGTGTGTGTGTGTGTGAAATCTGTGGTGTTTGGATGAGATTGGCAAGACCTGGGGTGAAAAGGCAGGTAGAGGAGGGCAATTGAGTAAAGTTGGGGGCTGGCAATAGAACAAAAATAATAGTAAAGGAGAATCACTAAGAATAAAGCCAAGAAATAGGAGGTTGAACGTTAGCATTAAATGCAATCAAGGAGATGGGAGGCCAAGAAAGAAGAACTGGGTCCAGATATGATGGGCAGAATGATGGGTCATCAAGAACGAAGATCCTGGATGCTGAGAAGTTTCCTGAGGAATATTTCAATGTCCTGTGCTTCAGTTGAACACAGAGGAATATATTAGTCATGGATCTTTTGATTAAAACAACAACGACAACAACAAAAACAAAAAACACAAGCCTGCCATGTTAGATAAAGAAAATGGATTGGCTCATATGACTCAAAGCTATACAAGGGTTAAGACTATCTGCGACAAAACTGTTCTCCTCTTTCTTCATTTCTGGTCTCTGTTGTTTCCCATTTCAGGTAGGCCAGCGCCATGCAGTGTTAAAGATAGTTCTAGAAGTTCCAGGCTTTCTTGGAATTTTGTGCCTGTGTAATATGAGAAACTATAGCTATGCCTTCTCCAGATTGTTGTACAAGATTCTCAAGGAGATTTTGATTGGCTCTGCTTAGTCATTTTACCATCCTTGTGTTAATGCTGTGGCCGGGAAGATGGGTATATTCTGCTTGGCCTGGTTCCCATATCTAACACCTAAGTGGGAAAAGGACTAACTCCAAGAATAAAGAATGGGGAAGATGGGCCTGCCAATAAGGTAAGTATTTCTCCCCAAATAATTTTAACCCTTTTTATGTATGATTATATATTCATATATAAATGGGAAAAGAAAATAGATGGAATAGAGGAAACACCAGGGAAATTCTGTAAATTGATTAGTTCAGGGTTTGACTGGGACAAAGCAATTCATAAATAATTCACAACTAAGATTTTAAGCCCTATCTCAGAATTTCTTGAGTTTCCTGGTAAAGGTGTTTGGTATTATTATTTAAGCAATCCAGCACCATTGAAGATATTTAAATAGGCAAACATGTTGTGTAATATCTTATCTAGAAAGATGACCACCAATAATTCCTCCCATTCCAGTATATGCATGCTGCTCCTCTCATGAAAAGGTAGAGTCTATTTTCCCACCACTTGAATATAGCTGACCTTTTGATTTGTTCTATCTCATATAGTGCGGTAGAATGAAGTTCTGGGTCTTCCAAGCATATGTCTTCAGAAGACTTATAGTCTTCAGTTTTGCCTGAAGGGAGACCCATGTGCTATGAAAAATGGTTCAAGATATCCTGCTGGGGAGACAAGACAGGAGAGAGAGCTAGACTAGGAGGTAAGGAACCTAGGAATTTTTGCCAACATCTAGAAACAAAACAATAGATGTAAGGACAGCTGTCTTGGGTTTTCCAGCCCCAGTCAATTTACTCCAGGTGACACCTTGAAAAGAGAGAGACCCAGCTTCTCAGGTCAGTCCCAAGCCATTCATTCCAGCTAAAGCCCCAGTTATCCTGAAGCAGAGATAAGCCTGCTTGCTGTGCTTTGCTCGAATTCCTGACTCAGAATGGTGAATAAATAAAATAGTCTTTGTTTTAAGCCACTAAAGTTTAGAGTTTTGTTATGCAGAAATAGATAAATGATACACCACGTGGAAAGAAAAAACAGCTCATTAATTAGAAGACAACTTGGTTCATTCAGTAGAACGGGAGAGAACGAAGGTAGGGAAACAGGACACTTCATTGTCATAGCCCAATATTAGGTGATGAAGTCCCGAACTGGGGCAATATTATGGAAAAGTGAACTAAATGAACGTAGTTCTTGCTTGTGAGAACGTAACCAGGCTCTTGTCCATCTCTGGCTTTTAAACAGCACATCATGTTGTCTGGGAGATAGTAGGTGACTTGTACAGTTGAACAAACTAAAGAATGAAATTTGTTTTACCGTTTTCTGTCCATTTCAGGATCCTCTAATGGCTGAGAATAAAAAAAAAAAACAAAAGTTAAACACAAATGTACATACACATACACTCATATTTGCTGCCTAAGAGTAGTAATTATTCTTGTAAATGTTTTAGTAGGAGTAGATTAAAATTTATGGCAAAAATAAATATAGTAGCCGGATTTGTGGGCTATTAATGTCTAAATTATATCTTGCTCCTGGGAAACATGTGCAGTAGAGGAGCATTGATGGAAGGATTTAGATCTGAGTCCATACATCTGCTTTTTCACTAATTCTGTGACTTTAGATAAGTCACTTAACTTTTCTGTACCTCACTGGCATGACAATTCTGTGTTTTGTGGGATAGTTGAGAGCATACAATGAAATGCATTGATAAATGAAACTGGAGATGCCTGGCACATTGCTGGCATCTAAAATATATTAGTAGAATGAAATAGGGATTTAAAGATGATATTTTGTGATGTGCAAATTATTATTATAAGTCCCTGTTTTAGTAATTACATTGCCAATGTATTCTTTCATTTCACCCTTTCACTTTTTAATTAGCTTTTCCCCCTTTATTAGCAAGCAAAAGAACCCATTTTTAATGAACTCTTCTGACTACATTTCCAGGGTTACCTTAAGTAGCTGAGTAGAATCTTAGACATATGAAATAATGACCCAATTTAAATTGCTGTGTTTTTGTAAAGCACTGGAGAAGAGGAAAGCACTTCAAAGTAATTAACATGAACATGCTCAATTACGTTTCTGTATAGGACGCCAACACCACTGCCTGGAAATTCTGAAATTAGGAACCTCAGAATCCCCCGTTGCTAGCACAATGGAGTCCTAAGGTATCCCCCTCTTTTCCGTCAAGATGGTCTTTTAGGGAATTATTAAGTATTAAAAGGTTAAAAACTAAGAAAACAGTAGCAAAGAGGGGTAAAAAAGTTCTCCCATCAGGCCAATGGGTGGAAGGGTAGGGTCACTGAATGTAGCCTTATTTCTGCTGGCCATGTTTCTTTCCTACCCAAGCTCCAAAGTAAGCGGACTGTGTAAGCAGGAATGAAATACACAACCCCCTTGTGACTGTGAGCAGCAAAGCATTCTCCGTTTGTGGTTTTCTTCAAATGAGGCTGCTTGGAATATGTGTTTGAAAACACTGAGACTCTTTATTAATCAAGCACTTCACTCGCCCTGCCAGCATAACGTTTCATTGATGTCAAAACTCCCTTAAAAATGGTTTTGGAACCACTTCTTGTACACAGACTTCAACAGAAGAAATATTTTTGGAATTGTAAATAGAATAATTGAGGCAAATATTTGCCCATTTGGAAAGCTTCTGTAATGGCTTTAATTTTCAGTTGCATTTTAAATATGTAGATCTGGGCATTGGTGGTAGGCAGAAGAGGCAAGAATGAAGCACACCCCAAGAACTGGACTTCCCGCAGAGATTTAAGCTGTAAAACGGATAGACAACTGGGTCAGAGGAGAGATACGAAAAATTGCTTTGAAAAGGTAGATTAGATCTCAGGCAGATACAAGCAGTGATTAAAGGGGTTAACCTATCCAAAAAAAAAAAAAAAAAGGATTTGCCAATCAGAAAGGAGTTTGCTTAGTAGAAAATAAAGAAAAGGAGAGTCATAGAGACAAACATTGCTGAGGTGTTCTGCACAGAACATGCCCACGCCCTGAGACACAACCTACCGGGACCTAGGAGTTGGTCCATCGTAATCATAGAGATGGTAACATCAGGGCACTATCCCCATATAAGCTGAAATATTTGAATTACATAGGAAATACCCATATTCTGATTCCATATACTTGCCTCCTTACAAAAAAGCTTACGTCTGTTTCCGGAATTCTCATATGAATTAAGAAGGATCATCTCCTTGTAGATGAGCCGATAAGCATCTTCTGTTTCAACAGTTCCCGTGAGCTCAGAAGTATGTCTATCCAGAAAGATGGATCTACCCTTCTGCGTATTTGCTAGTCACGATTCTAGGCCTGCAAGTTGAGGGCTAGAACTCGGGCAGTAGTAAATTCACCTAGATAACCGATTATCTGTGAAGGCTTCTGAAATAAAGGAGGTGGGGTGATTTTCATGGCTTTTGCTTCAGAAGTGTACTGTTGAGCAAGTTAACCTCTCATTTTCTCCGACTTATTTTTATCGGCCTACTGGAAAGATACTTTGTAAGGCCAATGTGTTTGAGACACTGTTGGTGAGTGACATGCTCCTGAAGCCCATTTCTGTTCTGAAGTTGTATCATGAACATCTTTGGGATGTCTACAAGCCTATGATCCTGCTCTGACAACAGTTCGCCTCTCAGTCACAGGGGTGACTCCTACAGCTGTGTTGGCCTTCTTTGATTCCCTTTCTCTACAGATGAGGGTACCTGCTTCAGGGAAAATAACACTGGGTTCATCCATTTATTTCACCCATTAGTGTTGCATGGGTCACAATGGCTCTAGCCAACCCCTATGGAATATGTTTAACCAGTGGGATGTGTAGGTTAGGGTGCCCATTTCATAGTTCTGTGTAAGCCACATACAAAGAGAAATGAATAGATCAAGAAACAGGGATTTAAAAAAAAACAAAAAAAATTAAAACAACAAAAACCAACCATATGGTGGCAGAATGAAGGAGATAGAGAGTACAGATCTCAATCGATCCTGAAAACATTCCCTTTATTGCCCTCAGTGGCTTATGAGGCCCAGTTACATTCTCCACCCTTATTTTTCATAAGATATTGCTGTTACTGTTCCAGTAATTCCAACAACCTCCCAACCCCCATGACTTGACACTAGTTTGAGTGGGTTTTTATTACATGGCGACCAACAGGTCTCTCTGTCCTTTGATCTCTGATCTGAAACCACAAGAGGCAAGGCAACCAACAAACTCTGTGTGGAAAGTCATAGAGGGAGGACAGGGTTATCAGCTTGTGGAAAAGAGCTGGTAAGTAATCTCCCTTCATCGGAGGGCTGGCAACTTGCTTCCAGACACTGCCTCTCAGAAGTCATCTCTCTTCAAACACATTTTTGAGGAGCTGCTGAAAAACCCAAGTGTTGGGCTATTGGTGCCTTTGAAAAAGGCCAGTGTTGCTCTAACAGGTACAGCTGAAGTTTGCCTCCTCACGGCAGACACATTTTTTATTTTTCTTCCATCAAACACTTCACACCAGGGTGGGGAGAGGTGTTCTCCATCCCCTGATGCTTGTTCAGGTGTGTTTTTGCAGAGGCCAGCACTCTGAGCCTGGCTGTGACCTGATGACGTGATGACACCAAGCTCCCTCAATTGTCAAGGCCCTCTGAAAAGGGCCCTCAAGCCAGGAGCTCTGTGTGGAAAGGATGAGCTTGTGGCAGGGAAATCTACACCCAGCACTGTCACAGCAGGAGAGAACGTCCTCAGCGTGAGTGACAAGCTCGGTCTTCCCCGGCTTTTCCCAACTAACTTGGTAAGGGCCCAGTCTAAGCCCTTCCTTTCAGACATCGCTGTAAGGAGACAACATGGTACCTTGGAATGAGGACTGGTTAGGAGACCCGGGAACAGGATTGAGGTCCATAACTAGTGGGCTAATCTAATCATAGGCAAGCTGGTTAACACCTTCCAGCGTCAACAGCCTCAGCTATCAAACAGGAGCACTGTGGTGAGGATTAAGTAAGAAATGGAAAGAATAAAGGGTGATATAAATTAAGGCTATGTAATACTTTCCAACTATCCCTTTACTTACTCTATTTTGCTCTATTAGTGAACAACCCACAACTGGCTTTCTGCTAGAGAGTAAGAATGTCTTTTGATGGTCTTTGCTATTTTATGAATATGGTATCAGAGGGTTTCTGATAATTTTGTTATGATAACCTAGATGTCTGTTCTTATATTCTTTTGTATGCCTTTTGAGGGGATGTCTACTCCCTTAATTCTAATGCAGTGTAGATCCTGAGATGAGCTCATAATAATGATTGCTATTATTTACTGAATTTCTTTAGATACTAGACAAAATTCTTGCATCATTACTAATCCTCCAAACAGCCTTTTGGTATGGGTTCTATCATTATCTGTGCTTATTTTTTTAATTAAAAAGAAAAGGAAAACAAGGCACAGAGTAGGTCAGTAACTTGTCTTGGGTCACAAGGATACTAAAGACATGACTTAATCCCAGGGGGGTGGGGGTGCGGGGTAGAGAGTGAGAACTGGAGGAGTGTTGTCAAAAGATACAAACTTCGAGGTATAAGATGAATACCTACTAGAAGCGGATAGGGCAGCATGGTGACTACAGTTAACACTGCTGGATGGTATGTGGGGAAGTAAGAAAGTAGATCCTTAGAGTTCTCATCACAAGGAGAATTTTTTTCTTTTCTTTTTATCATATGAATATGAGATGATGGGTGTCAACTAAATCTATTGTGACGATTATTTCACAATACATGTCAATCACAGCATCATGCTTTACACCTTTAAGGTATACGGTGATGTGAGTTAATTATTTCTCAATAAAACTGGGTGAGGGCGAACACTTGAACCACTACAGTACATCTGTACATCTCAACTCTAAGTAAACAATTCACTTCATTGTTGTATCAAATGTGATGAAGATTGTGCCATTATGGGAATATCAGATACATGAAATAATAAGTTAGGGAAGCATGATGGTGAAAGGCAATGGGGGTGGGAAGACCCAGAAGGTAGCTGAACAAAGTATTGTTGAATGGGCTCAGAAAGCGGGTCCTTCTGCAATACAGCCCTGCAGTTAGTTTTAAGCTAGGGTCCCAAGGCTGTCCCAAGATCAGTAGCGAGTGGAGGGGTCTAACCCAACAGATGGATTACATAAGCCAAATCTTCCCGGTTGTCCGTACTGAGGCAGAGCCATGTTGGGGTACTGAGAGATGTGTCCCAGCAGGACACCACCTGGCAGCTAGGCACGTGGAGACCATAATTTAGTTCCTTGGAAAGGTAAACAGGGAAATAGCAAAGATCTGATGGTCATGAAAGTCTCATACAGTAGGGGGGTACTGGGTCTGTGGCAGAGTAATTTAACAGATTATAGGGTACTTGGACCTACTGGCTCCTTAAAAACTCTACCCGTGGAGGGACATGCCCCTACCACCATTACTTCCCATCGATAGATGATGACCTTACCACCACTATTCCTTCTAACTCAGAAAAAGGGATTTGGATGGAAACTTTAGTTCAATTCAGTACAGCAAATATTTATGGAGCACTCTTCAGTGCCAGGCACCATGCTAGGCACAGGGATACAAAGATGAATAAGACAGTCCTTACCAGGAATGGCAAATACATGGCATACGTGCTGCCACTTCCTCCTCCTTCCCTGAGGCAGTAATCAATCACCACACTGCTTCCCGCTGAGTCTGCACCTGGCCTCGACTGCTCCTACCAGACAGCCACTATCCATCAGTAGGCGATGTTGGGGGGTTGAAATGAATTGGCGCTCACTCCTGCTTCAAGAAGGTTTTAGGACTGGGAAGGGAGAGAGACCAAGATGTTGCCTTACATATAGTATATTAGTCTGCATGGTTCAGTTTCAAGGTAATAGAAGAGAAGCTTGAGGAAGCTTGGGATCTTAAAAAAATGTTCACATTTTCTCCACATATCTTACTGGAATTATTTTAAAGAGGGGGATTTGACTAACATAATATAATAAAAAAATATTATTATAAAAAAAATAAAGGGGGGGATTTGTGTTGATAAAGACATGGCATCTTTAGGGAAACCTTGTCCCCTAAGTGCAGAGTTATTCTCAGCAGAGAGGACTTCTTTTAACATACAGCTCGAGGCAAAATTAAAATCCAGAAACACAAAGAGAGCATAAACTCCTGCTAGAACTGCAATGTATCTACCCCAGGGGTCATAAGAATGTGCTAGCCCCTCGCTGACAGTTCTTAGGCAGCCAAAAAAATCAAGCAGCTAAGAACTCCTTGGGGAAGGCAGGATGGTGAATGGGGACCTATTATAAAACACACACCTTCAAGAGCACAAGAATTACAGGTAACTTCCCCCTTCTCTAAAGCAAGTGGTGGTAATAGAACTCCTCTCTGTGGACACTAAGAAGGCCTTGCTTGTTCTGCGGCTTTGGCCATTTATACTTAATTTATGTTTCTAATTTTCTGGAAAGAGCACAGAGGAGCCCACTGCCTGATGGAGACATGATACAGGTTTGGTAAACATAAAATAAAATAAAATAAAATAAAATAAAATAAAATAAAATAAAATAAAATAAAATAAAATAAAATAAAATAAAAATACTCTAGTGCCTCTGTCCATACCCAAAAACAAAATTAAGAGACTCTAAATCCTAGGATAAGAATGTCCTTCAATTCATCTTAAAAGGCAAGCTGTAATGGAAGAAAGGCAGGTAAAGGAAGAAATGGGAGGAGGGCATTAACATGACAGGATATAGCATTAGGCATGGTTGCACCAGACTTAAATGTTGGCCCTGCCAGCCTTCCTGTAAAGGGAATATTATAGCCATGCAAAATCTGGATTTTACAGTGAGAAGAAATCAAATATAACACTTCTCGTGCTGAATCACTTAACCCAAAAGGGGGTTTTGAATTGAGACCTTCATTACTACCAATAACTGAGTTTACCTAAATAATCTCAACCACTTTGGAAAGAGGGTAAGGCTGCTGCTTTTTGGCAGATAAAAATAAAGAGCAGGAACAGTGTCTTAAAGAAACCTCTTTTTCCCTTGACCTTTTTCAGAATCCTTTCCAACTTCAGGCCCTCATCTCTAGAAGAATCCAGCATGCAAAGAGTAGAATATGGAACCGTGGAAAAGTTGGCTTGTTAACATGTTTTTGCTTGGCATTGCCCATGCACTACCTGCAGACTTTCATTCCTAGAAAGGTAAGGCAAGATGCTTAAACCCACTGTAATTCAGGGTATATCCACAGAGACATCCCAAACCCTCAAGAAACTGGCATCTATTTTCAAGGAGTTGTATTTAAAGAAACAGAGGACATGTAGAATCCCATTTGAATGGCTCCACATTTAGTGATCAGTTGCTAAGATCAAAACATTATGCCTGATCTATCGTAAGACTTAGAAAGATTGAAAGTATTCTTGCAAAGTCCGAGTCTTTGTAAGCCATCCTCTTACTTGGAATCTGTGTGATCCGAAATTGATACTTTCACTCCAGTTGTGTAATAGACTTACACAGTCAACAATAAATAATATCGAACAGGCTCTGGGTGCATTTGTGTTTATACAATTCTAATAATTACAATAAAAGCAAACACTTTAAAAGTTCTTACAATGCTCCAGCATCTGTCCTTTGTATTTTACTTGTGTTAACTAATTTGAAGCTCACAACAATCTCCCATGACTATTGTATGAGTTTCCTAATACAAATTGTCACAAACTGGTTAAATTACAACAGGAGAAATCTGTTTTTGCACAGCTGTGGGGGCCCGAAGTCTAAAATCAAGGTGTCAGCAGTGCTGATTCCTTTAGAGGCTCAGAGGGGGAATCCATCCCATGCCTCTCTCCTAGCTTGCGGTGTTCTCCAGCAATCCTTGCATTCCTTGGCTAGTGGCTGCATTCGGATCTCTGTCTCTGTCCTCACGTGGGCTTTCCCTCTGTGTGTCTCTGTGTCTCCGTCTCTGCGTCTTAAAGGACAGTTATCATTCCCTCACTGGATTTAGGGCCACCTTAGTCTGGGATGACCTCACCCAGAGATCCTTATATTAACTACACCTGAAAGATGCTTATCCCAAATAAGGTCACATTCTTAGGTTTCAGGTGAATACATATTTGGGCGACCCACTATTCTATTCACTACAATTAATGTTCTCATTCCATAAATGAAGAAACAAAATCTGCTTAACTAGATCGCAGAGGTTATGTAGCAAGTAACAGAGAAAATCAAACCTCGAGGCCAAGTGTCTGAAACCAGAGACACTGGTCTTCAGAACCACTCTGCCAATTACTCTGTTATGCTCTACCCTCTTTCTCCTCTATGCTTCACTGTGCGGGAACAGACCACCAGATATGGTGACCAACCAAATTCTGCAGTTCGCTGCAGCATGATGAAATGAGCCCAATAGGAGTATTAAACGAATCTGAATGATGCAAGGGGTGGATTGTACTGATGCCGTTGGTGCTGACCAGGTACCTGAGTCCCTTTAGCCAGTTTGGTTAGTGTCCTCATGCTCCAGGTGCTGTGGGCATTTCAGCTAATCGCTCACACCTGCAACCTCCCCTGGGAGATTGCCTGTCCATGACGGAAGTCACCTTGCCCGGAAGAGTCTGGATGTTAAGTCCTTCTTGTCTACCATCTAATGAACACTGACTGGCTGGGGCAGGAGTCCAAAAGCCCCATTCTCTTACCTCAAGGCAGGACAGGCTTTGTGTTGCCGTTTACATTCCAAAGCTCCCCTGGGATTTGGGCTGAAGGATGATCACATTCTTGCATTGCTCCATCTCCTCCTCCGTCCTGTTGCTTTGCCTCCTCTCCCAGTTCTTCCAAGGTGAGCTCCATGAGTAAATCACAGGGTACACAAATCCCAAATCAAGTTGTGCTGTTAAAATCTAATGACATTTTCCATACGTCATTTCATTTAGTCCCCACAGTAGCCTCCAAAGTAGCCCTAATGATCTCTACTTCAGATATCAGGAAATGGAAGCTCAGAGAAATTAGGGGACATGCCCAGTGTTGCTCAGGTGATGTTGATGAGTTGGGGTTCAAAGCTGGGCTTTCCAGCACCCTCCACTTTCTATTAAACCCTCTTGCCTGCTTACCAAAGCACTCATGATCAAGACCAATGTGTCCTTGGGAGTGGATCTGGTCCAATGAAAGATTTTTGAGCTGTTGAATCAGACACAATTGGGTACTTAATAAACAGTAGGAATTTCTTGAAAAAAAAACACATTTGAAACTTTGTGTTGTTTTTTGGATTTTTTCCTATTTTCTAAGACTGTGAGAAATGTTTGGGGTAATGTCTATAAAGTACTTAGTACCACACTCGGCACATAAGACACACTCAGCAAAGTTAGGTGCTGTTAATGGCACTGCTTTCCAGTGCCACAGCTCCACCAGTGCTGTCCCCAGCATCGTAAGGGGCATTTTATAGTGACACTTCAGCCTTTTAAGTCTGCCTGACATGATGACACAGCCACTTTGACACAGTTATGAACAGAGATGTCAATCTGAACTCAAAGATGAGTGTAAGGGGGTCTTCTGTGAGAGACTGAAACATACCTGAGAAAGGGAGAGAAGTGGCTAGGGTCACGGGCTGAATTTCACTGTGTGTGACACGCTGGCTGAAATCCTATCCCACAGGGCCAGCAGGTGAGCAATTAGAAAAAGTGGCTAAAATTGCTTCCATGTTGGTTTTGTAGTTCCTTCTTCTAAAAATATCTGTGCTGTGATTGTTGGCCTGTGTGTGTGTGTGTGTGTGTGTGTCTGTATATATGTGTATATATGCTTGTATGTGTATGTGTGTGTCTATATATGTCTCTCTGTGTATGTATATGTATGCATATCTGTATGTGCATGTCTATAAACGTCTGTGTGTGCACCCGTGTGTGTGTGTGTGTGCTCACACTTGCACATGCCCACATGCTGAAGTTGGTGTTCTCATTCAGAACTCATAATGGTTTTGTTAGATGTCTCCCTCTTCCTTGCACGTCTCTTCCTGCTGTTCAAACTCTACATTGCAATGAGAATATCATTTCTCTGCCTATCCTTTCATATATTCTCACTTGTTTAGACACACCTTATTATGAGACTCTGTTTACAATTTATTCATCTTCCTTCTTTTATAAAAAATATGTCTTCTTCCTCAAAGACCCAGTTCTTCCATTATCTCCATTATCTCCTCCACCCACAGAGTTTTCTCAACTGTTCCAGGCAGAGCGAGTTAACCCTTTCCTTCTCTAGCATCTTGTAGACACTTCTTTCAAAGCTGCTGTCCCGTGCTGCAGTGATGTGTTTATAAGTCTGTCCCTCTCACAATATAGACTGTGGGACCCTTTAAGACGGGGCCATATCGGGAATGTCTGTTCTGGCAGGTTTGGCAATATGACCTGGAACAGTATGGTTTTTAGTAGAAGTAAAAATAAGTAAATGGATGAAGAAATGAAAGGATGAATCATTACACTTAACATTTCTATTTGCAGAATTCTATATCTAAAGTGGGAATGATAAAGATAGCCGATTGTGGTGGATGAATCAATTGACCCCGTTTTTTTAGCTTTTCCTTCTGTGCCACTATGGGCAGAAGTTTGGGCATGTGATTTACTTTGGCCAATGGCATGTGGGTGGAAGGGAGGTGGTGCCAGTTTCAAGCCTAGCAGTACTCCTGGGCACCTGTTCCTCCTGTCCCTATGGTCTGGATTGCAGTCTGGAGACATATGCAGCAGAACTGCTCCCTCTGACCCTACACCTGCTGTAATATGGAGAACTGCCCAAAAGAGCTCAGCCTAGAGCAATAGATGCAACCTAGCCAATCCACTGACCTGAGATGATAAATGTTGGTGGGTTTAAATCACTGAGTTTTGGGGTGATTTGTTACACAGCATCACGGTGGTAATAGCTGATACTTCAAACTTATTTGGTTTTTATGATGATTAAATAAAGTAATTCATGTCAAGTGCTTAACACAGACCCGAGAACATGAAAAGGACAGATATTAGGTATCACTATTATTAATGTTTCATATTTACTATTTTTATAAAGCTAAGCTTTTGGAAAAGAAAAGTTGGCAGGAAAATAAAGCAAAAATCTATCAAAGTCAATGAGGTTGTCCCAGCTCAATTTGGCAATCTCTTTGATATTTGTTAAAAGCCTTTGGTACAATATGAAACAGGATGATGTGCCTTGTTTGAAAGGTCTCAGAGGATTCACGCTCAAGCAGAAAGAAGCAGAGTTGGCTCAGTGGCTCTCTGGCATGGAGGCTTACATAACTGTCCCTGTCATCAAGGAGATGATCCACTGGCTTTCCTATGGCGTTTTAATTTTGCAAAGCACTTTGTTTGACAACCACTCATGTTAACCATTCCTTGGAGCCAATCTGCACACACAAACAGACAGCTAATTCCTAGAAAGTGCCAAAGAACAGGGTTCATAAGGCTGAAGCCATTCGTCTTCTCTTTGTTTGTTGATGGGTCCCATATTTCCATCTTCAGCCCAACCTCGAGTCTGATCTTCAGAGTAAGGCATCTAACTGCTGAAGGACATGTCCACCATGGGTGTCCAGATTTGTGTCACAGCTAAGATGTCAAAAATGAAGTTCATCATCATCTGTCCATATTCCCTCTTCCCTCAATTTTGCCCCAGATGTGGTTCCAACTAAGCCCTTCTCACAGTGAATCTACCCAGTCTCCTAATGCAGAGCCTTGTGGCATCCATCATCCTTCTCCTACTCTCCCTTTGCCCAGACATCCACAGACTCAATGTTTCTCAAATCACTCCGTCTCACTCCATCGTCACTGCTATCACTACCTCTTTCCTGGTTTATAGTGAAAAACTCTCCATATGCCTCCCTGCTGCTGCAGCCTCTCTTCTATCACTTCTCTGTTCTCCAGGCTGATCTCTTTCATCTGGACGCAGGCGGGCACGCGCATGCGCATGCACGCCTGTGTGCGTCTTCCTATATACGCCTCATGCCCCCTATCGGACTGTACGTTTCTTGTCTTTCAGAGTCATGCTTAGAATTTTGTTCATTCTCGAGGTATGTTTGGGTATCTAATTAGATTAATTAATTAATTCTGATTAGATTGATTTTTAACCAAACTCTGCATAAACGTCTGTATCTCCACTCCCACCTATTAAAACAGAACTCTTTCAAGGAGACAAGACAATTGAATCCATAACAGATATCAGCCTGCCAGGGATCAGCTGAACCCCAGTTCAGAGTAAAGCTTTTTGTAAAAAGTGCTGTTGGGAAGACTCTTGCTAGGATTGGTAGGGCTGAAAGGGGCAGCAGAAAATATGGTGAAAGAGGAGGAGAGCCTAACATTCCAAATCAATGCATATTCCCAAGTGCTGCCTTTCTGATTTTATCTCCTTCATGTGATTCATCTTCTGAGGCTGGAAGTCAGGGAGAGGAGACAGCAGGGATTTGAGTGCTGGGATCTATTTACAAAGGTCCAAATCTTTCTCCACCACATGCTAGCTACATTTTTCAGCTTCTTTATAGTTCAATTATATTATGGGTAATACGGGGATGATTATAACAGTACTTGTCTTTAGGGATGCTGTGAGAAATAAATGAAATGAAATCTTACAAAGTCCCATACAGCTCTTGGTGCCACTGTTTAGAGGGTGTCACTGCCCTTTGAACAGCAAAAAAATCCATCCAGAACAGTCCAGCAACTCATCCAAGTTAGTAGTAAAATTAGGTTAAGAATCCAGTCCTTTCTGAGTCTAAAGTCCACGTACTTTCTACCTTCCTGATAGTCCTTCTTTGAGGGATGGGGTGGGGTGGGCAGGGAAGACCTCTAGGCACTTCCTTATTATCACTCATGATAATTCATGATAATTTCCCTGAACACCTTTTCCCTGAACACCTTTCTCCATGCCTTTTACCTGTTTCATCTAACTAAATGTTTTCCCTTCTTTTTTTATAATAATATTTTTATTATATTATGTTAGTCCCCATACAGTACATCCCTAGTTTTTGATGTAATGATCCATGATTCATTACTTGCGTATAACACCCAGTGCACCATGCAATACGTGCCCTCCTTAATACCCATCACCAGCCTATCCCATTCCCCCACCCCCCTCCCCTCTGAAGCCCTCAGTTTGTTTCCCAGAGTCCATAGTCTCTCATGGTTCATTCCCCCTTCTGTTTACCCCCCACCTTTCTTCTTCCCTTTCTTCTCCTACCGATCATAAGAAGTAGGAAGATCGGTAGGAGAAATGTTTTCCCGTCTTAAAGCACCAGCGGAAATATTGCCTCTATGACTGTGTTAGATAAATTAGCAGTGCGGCCACCTGGGCTCCAACTCAGACCCTGATTCCTATCATTGTTCTTCCAGTACATGGGATGCCAGTGACTCTTTGTCAGAAGTCAAAACACCACTTGGCCCAAAGGGTTACTACAACGACAAAATAATATTTTCAAACATTCTGCCATGCAACATTTTCACAGAGAATGTTGAGAATTGCAGTGATCGTGTGCACCCATAAAAAGACCTGGATGCCCTTGGCAAAGAACAGAATCTGCTCTGAGTTTGGAGGGAAAAGACAAGGATGCTCCCTGACGTGTGAGCAGGCTGACTTCTCTAAGGAAGAAATAGTGGAGCCATAAATACCCTTCAGGTGTCCAGCGCATTACTTTCTCCAAGCAAGAGGACCTTTTGTTTATGCGGTGGCTTTAGGAGGATTAGTTTGGGCAGTCGGAGCACAAAAAAATCCTCTGAAGCCGCATCCCCTCCAAGGCCCCCTGTTTCCCACTTTCTGACAGCACTGGCTGGGACCTCGCTCTTATCACCTGTCTGATCTTTCACCCTAGGACAGACAAAAAGGTGATGAAATTGAGGGCTCAGCAAAGGAGGCTGGCTTTTCACCTCCCAGGTGTGAGGAAGAAAGGGCCGGTGTGGGGGGAGGGATCACAGGAATGGGCCTCACTCTACAGGTCACTCCAGGGAAGACAACCTGCAAGGGCCATGAGGAGTCACAGACGCCGCCCCACACGGCGGGTTTATGGGTCAGCGAGGGGAAGGGACACTTTAATGAATGCAGCTGGCCGTCATTTTAGCTCTTAGTGGAAGAAGAAAAGCTGCAGACAAAATAAGCTGTCGGGACTAACCACTAGGTGGATTAGTTATGCCTGAACTTGACGGAGAAGCCAGCACTCAGGGTCAAAGGATAGACTGATTGGTGGGACCTTTTTGATGCCTGAATTTTAGTGAAGCTATTAGTGCCAATTAGAATGACACCAGAGAAGAGGCTGGAAAGCTGGGGGCCCCGCAGCGCGTCAGGAGAAGGGGTTTGACGGCTGAGACGCAAAGAAAGACGGGTGATTAGGAAGTATAATTTAGTCAATTACTTGCGATTTGGCAGAAGTTGGTTTTTAGGACTGTTTTTGTAACCTGAAAATGGGGGCCTTGGAAGCCTTTGAAATGAGGGCTTGTAGAGTGAAATAATTTTAACTCAGGGCAGACTTTAAGAACATAAGAACTGCCATGCTAAGTTGGGATCACCATGGGCCCAGGCCACCATTTTGTCTGGACAGGAGCACTCAGGGAGGTGTGTATGAACAGGACTGAGCTGGCAAACATAAGAGCTGAGGAAGAACCTGAAGATTCCTTTAGCCATCTGTCATGGATTTTCATCTAGATGCGCCCCCGAAACCATCTGAAACTATTAACACAATTGTCTTTCCAGTCTTTCGGAGTAAAATGGTGGTGTGTTGACCTCAGCCCTTACTAGCTGTGTAAACTCTGGCAACATGCTTAAATCTTAGAGTTTCAGTGAAAAGTTCATCTCACGAAGGGATCTCAAAAGGCTTGTGGTGGTCACATCCGATAATCTGCTGGGGGTGTTAGACTAGTGTTACTCTTCTTCTCCATCAGGGTAGCTCAGACTCTGCACTGTTGACCTTCTGGGCTGGACAGTTATTGGCGGTGGCAGCTGTCCTGTGAATTGGAGGATACATAACAGCGTTGCTGATCTAACCCCAGTAGATGCCAGTGCCACCACCAGCATTCTCACTTATGACAACCAGAAATATTTTCAGACATTGGCAAATGGCTCCTATGGGGATAAAATACCCCCTATTAAGAATCATTGATTTGCATTTTTATGGAAGAATAAGCAAACTTTTTTCCCAAGGGCCATATAGTAACTGTTCTAGGCTTTGAGACCCCTATGGCGTCTGTCGTTGTTACTCAAGTTTCATTGTTGTGCAAAAGCAAGTATAGACAACATGTAAACAAATGAGCATGGCTGTGATCCAATAAAACTTTATTACAAAAATAGACAGTGGACTGGATGTGAGCTGTGAGCCTGAATGTGCTGACTGCTGATTCATACCACTGTGAACTAATACGGCACCATATGATATAATATGATGCTGCGTATTGAGTGAAAAAGGACACTTACATTCAAGAATAGGATGAATATCATTGATGGCACCACCCAGCGATATCTGCTCTCATCTCCTCAACACGCATGCAGACATGCACACACATGCATACACATTCTTTGCCCAAGGACAGAAATTTGAAATATTACTATGTATGTAAAATTTTGTATGCTAAAGTTTTTCTTTTTTTTATTTTTAAAAAGTTTTTAAATTTAAATTCAATTTAGTTAACATATAGTGTATTATTAGTTTCAGGGGTAGAATTTAGTGATTCATCAGTTGCATATAACACCCAGTTCTCATTCTATCACGTGCCCTCCTTAATGCCCATCACCCAGGTACCCCATCCCCCCACCCACCTCCCCTGATAATGTTTTTCATACGACATTATATATAACATAATTTTTGGTGTCATATATTCTTTAAAAACATTACTATTAGTGGCTATATAATCATCCATTTTATTGAAATGTCAAGACTTATTCATCATTCTCTGTAACTGAAAATATTTATTTTTCCTTTTTTCCTGTAATGTGAATAATGGTGCAAAGAATAGCTTTATACATATATCTCTGTTAATTTCTATAGGATGGGTTTCTAACAGTAGATCAGCTCATTTCAAAAGTAAGAATATTTTTAAAAGCTCTTGATCATTTGTCTAAATTGGCCTCCAGAAATTTCCTGCTGGTTTTTATTCCTATCAGAGCATTATATCTCTTGAATCGAATTGCATGCTTTACTTGGTTCCCAGAGCCCCCGGCACGATGTCTGCGCCATGATTCCTAGTTAACTGCCCACATGTGGAGTCAGACACAGAATTCTCAGACTGGGGTGCTTGATATTGCAATGAATTTGCAGTGTTAACTCCAAATCTTTGGAATGACTCTGATGTGCAGCTGCTGGGAGTGGCTGGTCACACAAAGAATGACCCCACAAGTTTGGGACAAGCGGTAAAGGCAAGACTCTGAGCACCCACCTTGCTTAAGTTGACAGTCACAGGTTGAGTGGGTGTAAAAAAATGACATAGGACTCACATAGTGAAGCTATTGACATGAAAGGAAGACCAGGAGGGGTCCCGTTTCCCTGCACAATTCTAGGGTTTGTGTCCTTTAAATGTGCAGAATATTACCATTAGGAAAATATCATTTATGTGGATCATTGGATTTCCTGTTTTTAATCCCTGCAAGCATTCTGGCAATCTTCAGAGCTAGGAGAAACCACAATCGTGCTGCACAGAAACCCCAGCTTGCACAGGCCACCCAACCCTGAGGGTAAATTTCTTATAACTGGTTCTTTCTCACCCCTCCTCCAGGTCCAGGTGAGACAGCTAACCAGACTGCAGATCTGGGCTCTGCCGAAGGAACAAGAAACTGAAATCCCTCACATCTTGTGTTTTATCCTCCAGGCCTGAGTGTAACCTGGGATGGGCCGTCTGAGCCACACACATTTTTCCAGAGAAAAACTGGAGAGAGCTAGTGTTTGCTTCTGAGTGCTCATTTTCTGTGGCTCTTTGGCAGTGCGCCCGGGGCTCACTTCATCAGGACGGATTGACGGTGTAGACCTGGCCATCAGAACCCTCTAGGCTCCCCATCTCCACAAGTCATATGCAAATGTGTTTGAAAAACCAAAGATTGCAAAGATGTAACAGATTAACCTGATGTTTTCAACGTTCTCGCCCTAATGTCCTGCTTTTAAAATGGTTTAGGTTCAGCTCCTTTGGCCATGAACTGAGCGTAGTCTTCAAAATCCTCGGCGCTATTAGCTCTCAAGGCCACTGGCCACTGGATGAGCACTGAGAACAGGTCGGAAAGGGCTGTGACCATTTTCTAGGTGAAGGTGCGTACATGTAACTTGGACACTGGGAAGGACACCCATTCCCATGTCCAGCTCTCTACTATGGCCTCATGCTGTTGGCAGTGTCTTACGGCACCTGCTGCTTGTCACCGAGAAGATTGGACACGTGATTAAAGACCTCACTTCCTTCACAAACTTAGATAAATGCCAGTCTTCCCCATGAGGCACCCCTGGCTGCTCCAGCTGGAATGGCAACCTGTAACCCACACCTGGCACTGTTCTCTTTCTTGTGTTTATCACCTAAGCACTGATCAGTCCTCAACACGTTATCTATGCACTGACACACTTGTGTGTGTCTGTCTTCCCCACCGAACCGTGGGCTTTGTGAAGGTAGGTTTCATGCATTTGTGTATGTGTGTTTCTATTTTTTTATAATAATTTTTATTTTGTTATGTTAGTCACCATACAGTTTATCCTTAGTTTTTGATGTAATGTTCCATGATTCAATATTGCTCCATGCAATATGTGCCCTCCTTAATACCCATCACTGGGCTACCCCATCCCCCCCTCCCCTCTGAAGCCCTCAGTTTGTTTCCCAGAGTCCATAGTCTCTCATGGTTCATTCCCCCTTCTGTTTACCCCCCTCATTCTGTTTTTGTTTGCTGCTTGGACCTCATTGCCTAAAAACAGCTGATACATCTTTGAAGGCACCACCTGGTGGCTAAGCTTCCTCTTTGGCTAATTTAGGAGCTTCTGAGAACTGCCACTATGTACAGTGTTTAGTGAGTGCTTCATATATATTCGGGGATTTAATCAGATAGTCACCACTCTAGTATCTGGAAGGGAGAATAACGATTAATAACTAAAGTTTCTGGCTTTTCACTAAGCGGATCTGCTATTCAGTGGGGAGGGGGTCACACGCTCTAACCTGCCATGTACACCCGGTGCTCAGTACCCGCCAGCCATTGGTTTATTTTCACGGTGGTCCTGTAAGTTTGGTTTTATTGCTATTTTCATCTTATCAGTTAAGAATGAGAATGGAAACTGAGGCCGAGAGTCCATTTAGATCCCAAATGGAGCTCTTTGAGTGCCAAACTCAAGACCTTTCTGATATTTGAGGCTAGTTTGTAAGCTTTTTCAACACACATGCGGAAACGTGAGATGGGAGTGAGACAGGAGTTACTCTGCCTTTGTGATGAAGTCCCAGAGGCATTCAATTGCCCTGGGACATTACAATTGCCTTTAGAGGTAAAGACACTTTTTTATTCATCACATTTTTTTGAGAGAGAGAGAATAAGTGGGGGAGGAGCAAAGGGAGAGGGAGAGAGAGACTCTAAAGCAGACTCCATGCCCAGCACAGAACCAGACTCGGGGCTCGATCTCACAACCCTGAGATCATGACCTGAGCTGAAATCAAGAGTCTAACGGTTAACCAACTGAGCCACCCAGGTGTCCCATGTTTCTGACAATTTTTATTGAATCAGGACATAATAGCAACATGAAATTTTTATGAGAATTTCCTCTTAGAAACCTATAGCACTTAAAATACATTAATTAATTCTCAAAACTCACAAGGTAGGTAGCAAATTATTTTGAGAGGAGATTGAATTATTCTTACAACAAGAACATGGCAACATGTAGAATGTCAGAGTTGTCTTAGGAAAAGCATAAGGACTCCCATAAATTTCCTAAGTTAGAGGGAAGGATATTTATTAAAGCAAAGTAGGGCAGGGACAAAATTTGAGAAGTTT
Organism: Ursus maritimus; assembly: GCF_017311325.1. Taxonomy (NCBI): domain Eukaryota; kingdom Metazoa; phylum Chordata; class Mammalia; order Carnivora; family Ursidae; genus Ursus; species Ursus maritimus. Next base: position 73,244,820 of record NW_024426996.1, read on the forward strand.
TAGGGTCTCCTGCTGTAGATGAATAACTTTAGGATAGCAACGGGTTTTGTGCTATGTTTAGTGAGTTTAATTATTGATCCTCAAAAAACATTGTGGTGTCTTCAGAAATATCGTTTCTTTGAATATTTAGATAAAAAATTGTGTACCTCATTCAGTTCAACATTTATTTTATACTAACTTTATAAAACACATAGGATGAGATCTGGCTGTTTATTAAAACAGTATTTATTGTCTACTCCTGTGTAGCCATTTGCATAGAAAATGCAGAGACAAATGCTCCCTTTGCTGTGATTTTAGGACATGTCGTCTCTTCTGTATTAATAGCAATATTTACTGAAAAGCGGATTTGTCTTTTCACCTAATCTGAAATGAAGGTTTGAGAATAACTCCAAATAGAATCTGTGAGTTCTACACATCTGAGGAACACTTATAATTTGTCTACTATCAAATGGTAACTAGGCTATGCCCTGAATATTGAAGGCTTGCTAACTTGTAAGGATGGTCCGGTGCAGAAGATGGATGTATTTACTGGAGTAAAATCAAAACACGTAGACATAAAGACTATCAAAGTTCCCACAGCTGGACGCTGGTGGAAGTGAGATTCACTCTCTGACCTCTGAGGCAAAGCTGGTGATCTTTCTGATTCATCCACCGACGGAGAAAATGGCTTTGATTTTGCTTTCTCATCAAGGGGCTTCTCCGACTATCTTTCTGTGTGATCACAACTGCTGCTTCCTTACCTGTTCTCCTGAACCTTGGTACATGATTCACTTTGTGTTTCAAGGGATCTCATGACCTGAGGTTTGGGGCTTATGGGTTGTAGGCCCAAGCTGGAGTTTTAGCCTGTTCATGCTGCCTGACAAGGTACCACAGACGGGGCCCCTTAAACAACAGAAACCTATTGTCTCACAATTCTGGAGGCTGAAGTCTGAATCTTAGTGTTTTGGAGGCCTCTCTTTTTGGCCAGGAGATAGCTATCTTTTCCCTGTGTCTTCACTTGGTCTTCCCTCTGTGCATCTGCTCTAACGCCTTCTTCTTGTAAGCACTCCAGCCATATTGGATTAGGGCCCGCCCTAATAACCTCATTTTAATGTTACGTCTTTAAAGACCCCTTCTTCCAACACCGCCACGTTCTAAGGTACTGGGGGTTAGGACTTCAACACATGCATGGTTTTTGGTGGGGGGCACACAATTCAGCTCATACACTGGATGAATAGAAACAGTAAGATCGGTGACCTGGAAGCAAAATGGTGCCTCTAAACCAATGGACAGGCTCCATCACACGCGGGGAATTTACAAGCTTCATTTCACGTTAGTGTCGTAACAGCATAGCAAATTACGTCTTATGAGGCCTGTTTTCTAGGTCAGACGGCTGAAAGAGGCTGAGTAATTTCCCGAAGGTCACAGAGTTAGTACGTGGCGCGGCTGAGCAAGATTTATTTTGACCTCCAAAGCTCCGGAGCTTGCTCCCAGACTGGATGCAAGGGCCGTGGCATCCTCAAGGGGGCGCTGTTGCCGCAACACAGCACAAAGCTCTTCCTCAGAGCCTGGTGGTGGTTTTTCACCCACAGCGGTAGGAGCCCCGCTGGTGACGAGAAACATCTGAGGCCAGAGGCACCGTGGGTCCCCATGGGGCATCAGAAGTCTGTCACGAAGGGCCACTTAGCCGGGCCCAAGAAGGCTAGAGGACGTTTAAGTACTGCATGTTCTAACACGCAGACAGCAACGGCTCTCCACCAGCCAGGCTTGAAATCAAAAAGCCCAATGCCATTGCCTCTCGGAGGGGCAGCCTGTCTCCCAGGAATGTGGCCATGATGAACGAGAAATATGTATAAAGTGTGAGCCCTTGCCCCAAAGGGTGCTGAATAAATGCTGGGTATTATACTATTGTTTATTTGGGTTACCCAAGTGCATTGGACTGAACAAGAGTATTTCTTTCACTGACAACCGTGGTCATTGTGGTGAAAAGATTTATGTTATGACATATGAATGATGCCTCTGTGTACATGCGTGTGTGTGTGTATGTGTGTGTGTGTTACTATTTGGTGTGCTGTGTAGGGAGATGGGGACTGCATTTATCCTGGAAAACAAGCTGGAAATTTCAGGAAAGTTTTGGTTACCCACAATTCCCCTTTGACAGACTTTCCAAAGTTTCCGACTTAATCATGGAATCTTTAATTTGAAGGGGAGCTCAGGGATCACCTAAACTGAGTCTCAACCTAGTTTCAAACGCTTCACTGTAACATACAGATGCGGTTAACCAACTCCTGCTTGAACCCTTCTGTTGATGGGGAACTCACCACCTTCGGAGCGGTATTTGCTCCTTTTGTGGACAGTGTAAGGGAAAAACAGGAAATAGCATTTATAGGGCTGTTTGGATGTTTTAGGCGCTGTGTCCGACTCTCGATATATGTCATTTTACTTACCCCTCATCATAACACGTGGAGGTAAGTTCTACTGTTATTGTTATTGTTAATAATTACCACACTCAAGGCTCACTATGGACTGGGCTCTCTTCTTTGTGCTTTAGATACATTAAGCCATTTAACCTTTTGAAACAGCCTATGGAGTGGGTACACTTATTTCTCCATTTTATGGAGGATGAATCTGGGTCTCAGAAAGGTTAAAGAATTCGCTCAAGTTCACACAACTGCAAAGTGGATTTGACTACAGGCCATTGGATCCAGAAGCCACACTCCCTACTGCTCTGTTCGGCTGCCTCTTAACATCCTGAATTTAATGACAAGAAAATCAGGTCCCAGAGAGTTTAGTGACTGGTCATAGGTCACATCCTGGTCATTGAACTTGGCTCTGTGTGACTGCAAAGTCTGGTTGTTTACGTGACTACACGTGGTGTTCAATTATATGACAAAGTACTCTCTATACCAATTGTGACAAAATCACTCTGTTCAGTTGTACACATGGCATCAGGCTCTGCTTTAGTCATCCCTCAGTCAACTCGCAGGTTTGTCAGCCGCTCAATAGCCCTCATATCTTAATACGCACTTTTCTTTAGTGAGTCTTTGCTCCTTCTCATTTCCACCTGCTCTACTCTCGGCTAGATTTTTTTGTCCCCTTTCTACTAAAGAAGGAATTTTAAAGTGGAATAGCCATTCCTGAGCCCCAGTTAATCGGAGTGGTCTAGATGGGCCAAAATGAACAGAATTGTAATCTTCCCCTTTCATGTACTCAGTTAGTCTTTAGTTGATAAGTGAACAAAAATGTGTTCGGTGATCTGTTCCACCTCCATGCTCAGCTACCTGTCGTCCGCCCATTTACACATATCCACATCTACACGGTACTGCCAGGCCTGTTACCGGCTACGAGATACTGATCTATTTAGCCATTCACTCATACCTCATATTTCAATAGCTACACCTTTATAAAAATATTGATATCTGGTTACGAAGTCCCCCTTCTTTATTTTGAAAATTTTCTTGGTTATCTTGGATTTAAATTTCCCTATTAATTTTAGGATCAGTTTTTTCAGTTTTCTTAAAATTTCTATTGATACTTTTGTTGTAATAACATTTAAAATATACGTGCATGTATACATTCATGACACCTTCATGATATTCAATCTTCTAACTTGTGGTCATGTTGTCTCTCTCCATCGAAGTTTTATTTTGTATAAATTTAACAATATTCTCCGTAAAGGCCTCAAACACGGTTTTGTTAGATTTATTCCAATGCATTGTACATCTTTGGTCTTGTAAATGTTCTCTTATAATATTGTTCTTTACCGTAATTTTTGAATATTTGAATCGTTTTTTACACTTTAATTACATATTGCAAATCAGGAATGTTCACAGTATGTTCTCTGGAGCCTTGGAGTTAAGGAAAGGTGCAGCAACTCCGGGGGTTTTGAGGTGGGGTGAATACTAGTATAGAGGGAACAAGCTTTAGGACCCCTCTGCCTTACACAATGTGGACTTTGGAATTTGTATTTTATCCCATGAGAATTTGCATTTTATTCCCATGAGAAATGGGAAGTCTTTGGAATGTTCTAAGGAAATTATATTCTCTGGCTGCTCAATGGAAAATGTGGCAGAAGAGCAAGAGCCAACACAGGAGATCAGTCTGGAGTCTTTTTTAGTGACATCAACTGGCAAAATTCATTGTTCAGACCTCAGGGAATATGCCACTCCACCTGTAGTGGAGGTGGGCAAGGGGATTAATATAAGATGTGTTTTGTAAATGCAATTGACAGGATTTACTGATGGATGGATATTGGCAGTAAATGGAATAGAGGGATCAAGGATTATGCTTAGACTTTGGCTTTAAACATTTTGGTGTATGGTGACTTTGATTAAATTTGAGAAGACTAGGAGAGGCGGAAGTAGATGTGTGTGTGTGTGTGTGTGTGTGTGTGTGTGTAAGATAGGCAGCGAGAACAAGAGCATGAGGGGTTGAGTATTTAAGTCGAGTGTAGGAATATTTCAGAAGTACAGGGACAGTGCAAGGGGGCAGACATGTACACACAGGTGAATATTTTGAAATTTTGTGAGTGTTAACAAATTGTGCAGAATTTGGACCACATGCTACTTAGTGGAGAAGTTATGCTACTGAAGACTAAGTCTGTACCTGTTAACATCATTTTAATGTCTTGCTGACAAGGAGAAACTGTTTTAAACACTTTTTATTTTAACATAATAGTTTATTACTTGTATATAATCATTTTATTGTGTTTTAGAAAATAGATTGTGTTGGGGCACCTGGGTGGCTCAGTCGTTAAGCGTCTGCCTTCAGCTCAGGGCGTGATCCCAGGGTCCTGGGATCGAGCCCCATATCAGACTCCTCCGCTGGGCACCTGCTTCTTCCTCTCCCACTCCCCCTGCTTATGTTCCCTCTCTCGCTGGCTATCTCTCTCTCTGTTGAATAAATAAATAAAATATTTTAAAAAAAAGAAAGAAAGAAAATAGATTGTGGGCTTGAGATTGATACATAACTCTCTCTCTCTCTCTCTCTCTATATATATATATATATATATTTCTATTTAAAATAATGGGTAATAGCTTCCAGTTAACATTGTTGTTTCTGGTTTTCAGGAAGGAGAAGCATTATTACATTAAGTGGGAGGTGCCTCTGGAGGGCATTTAAATTTGTATGACTCTTGTTGTTGCCTTGGAAGATTGTGTGGACATGGAAGAGAAAGTGGCTTAGGATCTGAGCCCAGAGGTGCTCCTGTTTTTATAGAACATGCTGAAGAGAAGGAGAAACCAGAAAGAAACAAAGAAGGTGTGGCCAGTTAGGTGGGAGAAGAACCAGGTCAACATCATAAGGTGGAAGGAAAGGGAAGAAACTATTTCTACAAAAAAGGAGGAGTGAAATGATGGTGAACTTTGGTAGTAGGACACAGAAGTCATTGTTGATCTTCACAAGAGTCATTTTTGGGGAGAGGTGGGAATGATATTGAAATAGCAGTGACAGCCAACTTTTTGAAGACTCCTGCTCAGGTAGGGAGCAGACAGATGGAGTCAGAGCTACAGAGGAATATGGCACCAAGAAAGGGTTATTTTAAAATAAGATATAAGAGATCATGAGTGTCGTCTGATGAAACTTACTGTAAAGAGAGAGAAACATATTGTAGAAAGGAAATTTTCAAGTACAAAGTGTTTGCTTGGGCAATAAGGTAGAGACTGCAGGCTTAGAAGGAGCAGCTGGTATGTACAATAGGAGAAAATAAACAGGATATATGAATAAAGATAAGGTGGGTTTGTAGCCTTCAGTGTGAATTTTGTTGAATAAATTAATGAATATATGTATACATTATTTACTAAGATTAAGGACTAAAGTATAAAGCATGGTCAGTATTTGTCTCAGCATGAGTAGAAGCAAATAAAGAAGACATCAGAGAGGAATTAGAATTTGGGCGGAGAACTTAAAAAATAATACTGATAACAATATTATTAATAATACAGGAAGAAGAGGATGAATTGAACAAAGAGGAGGAAGAACGATGTAGGAGAGCTACATTTTGGTGGGCATTTTATATTTATATTCCCTCTCTCATGAATTCTCTAACAACACTGAGAGGTAAGTATTATCCCTCTGTGCACAGTGTGAGGCACAGAGAGCTTAGGTAAGTTGTCCAAGATCACACAGGTTCTAAAGTGGAGGAACTACATGATTCGAACTCAAGACTGTCTGGCCACAAAGGCTGAATTCTTGAGTACTCTGTCATTCCAGAGTATGGCCAACAGACATGAGGGGGAGAGGTTTCCCAGTTGGGGGAAACAGCATCAGCACAGACAAAGAAGCATAAAGATGCTTGAGCAATATGATTAGTCCAGAGTGACTGGAACATAAGATATGTCTGTGTGTTCCCTAAAAACAGACTCTGAGCTGAGAAATTGTGTTTAAATGATTTTTTTTTTTTTAAGGAGAAACAAGACAGGAAAGAAATAAAGCCAAGTAAAGATGAAATCTTGGATAAAATTCCAACATAATGTAGGATGATTCTGATGGCGATTCTGGAGTGGAGGTTATACCTCAGATTTGTCCCAGTATGAGATCAGGGATCTTGGTGTCCCACTTTTTCACCCATTGCTTGCTGGTCAGAGATGGAATAGGGAGAGACACAGAAATGGATTCAAAAGATGCAGGGAGATTGGGTTGGACCAACATTACTTCCCACCACTGGGTGGTTGAGAAAGAGAGCGGAAAGAGCCAAGAATCAAGACAAATATATGGGCAATCTACTCAGGGGGATCCAATGCCATGCTGGAGAGTTTGGAATTTACTCTCTACTAATCAGTTACTACTGACAAGCATTATTCTTGTTTTAAATGAAGGATCTGTGTGGTTATGGAAAAAGAAATATCAACACACTATAATAATAGTATATAACAGACCACTGTAAACAAGGTTGCTTAACATTCCTCTTCTGGGTTGAGCTAGACGAATTTGGGTTTGAGTCTTGGTTAGGGCTGGAAAAACTAGAAAAGTCACCATACTCTTTCCATCCATCATTTTTATCTGTAGACTAGTGTTTTAAGTAGGATAATTTGTCTGCAAGTAATAGGAAACTGCTCTTCAGCTGGTTTAAATAATATAGAGGCAATATGGTGTAGGACAGATCCAACTTGGTAAAATGCAGCCAGCAAACAGCATCATCAAGAGGATCAATTTCCACTTTTCTATTTTGACAGTCTCAGTATGTTCTTTTAGCCCCTGACATGATCTTAAGGCAGCTGTAACATTTGTAAGCACCATATGCAGAAACAAGAACTTTTAGTGGAAGAAGTGGAAAAGAGGAATATCGTTTTATTTCAGTTGTCTCTTTTCGTTTTAAAGAAAACTGTTTCCCGGAAGTCCCCTCAGTTGACTACTTCTCACATCTTATTGGCCAGAATTGCAACCTCTTCCCTCCATAATCCAATCATTGGCAAAGGGAGGAGTCTACAATATTTTGCTTAACGCAAATAAAATTCATCTCCTGGGGCTGGTGATACTACTGACCTTCTCTGAAGGGCATGGCTACATGGAGGAGGATAAAATAATCAGAACAAATCCAGGTTTTGTTAGAAAAGAAGGGAAGCTAATGGTTTTATGTTATGATGTCTGCTTTGACCAGGGGATTGTGAGCAATAGAAAAGAGCTCAAGGATGTTCAAGAAAGCTCTTTTTAAGGAGTATGCTCTGGGTTCCAAGAGAATCTAAGTTTAAGAATTTTTGTATGTATAGTCAGTTACTGGGAGTTGTAAATGGCAAGCGGGTAGAAAATAATCTCTTTCTCTCTTTCCCTCTCTCCCTCTCTTTTTCTCTCTCTCCCTCGCTCTCTTTCTCTATCTCTCTCTCTCCCCCCTACCATGGCCTCTCTCTCAAGCTCCCAAAGCATCTTATTTATCTATATGTCTCCTCCCTATAAACTAAATTTTCTTTTATTTGTATCAGGTTGGTTTTTGTCACCTTGGTCCCAATTGTATGTGGCTTTCTGGCTCCAGCTGGCTACATTTTCTTCTTGGTTTCCTAATTCTAAAGTTCCTAAGAGCTTATGATGATTGGCTTAGCTCCTATTTTTCTTTCCAGCCATAGGATAGTAGTCAGTCTTTGGGTAAGCTGAACTTGAGCAAATGCCCACCCTGATCCAATTGTTTGTGACAGCAGAGACCGTGGGTTAGGGCAATTCACCTTTAGCAAGGTTTATGGACAGGAAGTATGAAGGACAGTCATTTGCAAAACATGTCTCATACAATTATGTTCTTTTAAGCTTGTGCAGATTACATAAGAAAAATATTTATAAAGTGAGCCTTCAATAAATTTTAATTTCTTTCTTTCCTCCTTCATTCAACAACCATTTATGAAACATTCACTTTCTTCTAGACATTGAAGATTCACAGATGAAAAAGACACAATCCTTAAAAGAAGTCACGGCTAGTCAGATAAGCATTCTTCAGCAGTCAGTCCAGAACACTGAAAGGATAAACAGATGAACAGCTAACGGATAACTCAACCTCAAGCCAGCACTCGATCTGCATCTTAAAGTTAACCAGACAAATGCGAATGAGGGAGGAAGGGCACCAGAAACTAATGGAATTGAATGGCTTCTGCATTTCACACTTTCAACAAGTCTCATTGACATTGTAATCTGTGTGACTCTGGATTTGTGCACTGTAGCAATGAAATTCCTTAGCAGAAAAACAGCAAGAAGTTTGATTTTAGTGAGTTTGATAATGATAGGGGCTGGGTAGTAAGGTGGGTTAAGTGTCTAACTGTTGGTTTCCACTCAGGTCATAATCCTCAGGGTCGTGAGATACAGTCCTGCGTTGGGCTCCGTGCTCAGCACTGAAGTCAGCTTGAGATTCTCTCTCTCTCTCTCTGCCCCTCCTGCTCATTCTCTCTCTAAAAAAATAAATAAATCTTAAAAAAAAAAGGATTGGGGCTAGAGAAGTTGGCAAAGGCTAGACATAGAAGGACATTCTGGGAGGTCTTAAGGGAAGTTTTGGTTTTTGTTTTAAATTGGAATAATGCAGGAGTTTCAGATGGGTAAGATGGAGTAAGCCCGCTCCACATTTGCGATCCCCCAGAATGCAGCTGTAGAATCTAGACAGAACGCATGAAGAAGCTTTTTTTTTTTTTCCAACTCTAAGAAATAAACAGTAATAGAAGAGTTGAGGAAGACGACTGGAATACAAAGTACCACTGAACTATCAGTGAGGTTTTCATTCTTTTGTACTCAGTATCCCCGAGCCTGGATGCAAAAGAGCCCAGAACCTGGAAGTGGGGACTGGTGTGGGCAGAGAGAACTCCAGGAGAAGCATTCTAGTTCTGGCTCAAGTCATAAGAACTAATTTTGTAATGGCCAGAGGAATGGAGTAAACATCCCGCTAAAACATAAGTCAGCTCTCTCCTACTGCAGCCTACAGCTGCCCACAAACATCTAAAATTCCGAGGTGGTGGAGATTTCCTCTCTGATCAGAGAAGCTGTTGTTCCAAGAGGGATGAGATAACTCTGGTTATATATTTTTCTCTTTGTGTTTTCCACAGCTTGACCACACATATGTGCTGTCACAAGAAGGCAATGGATGAAATAAATAAAGCCTCAGCTTTCAAGTTGGAGGACTAAAAGGGGGAGTTCTAGAAAATGAAGAGGCTATGAGAAGAATTCAGAGAGGGAACACTTTCAGAAAATGACCTTAGAACTTGTTTGTGAAATCCTGGTCAGACCCTTAGCTGTGTGTGCATGGACACACTGACACTAAAATATTCAAAATGCCCATATGACTTAAACAAGACCGAGCATCTCATAACACAATATTCAAAATATACAGAATACAATAAAATAATTATCCAATATATAAAGAAGCAGAAAAATATCAACTCACAGGGGAATAGACAATCAATAGATGCTAGAGTAAATGTTGGAATTGTCTGACAGACTTGAAAGCAGCTATTTTGAAAATGCTTCAATAAGTTAAGGTGAACACTCTTGAAACAAGTGAAAGTCTCAGCAAAGAAATAGAAGGTATAAAGAAGAACCAAATAGAAATTTAAAACAAAAACACAGCTAAAATAAAAGTATAGAATGGGATCAGCAGCAGAATAGAGATGACAGGAAGAAGAGTCCATACACCTGAATGAGATCAACAGAAATTACTCAGTCTCAGAAATACACAGAAGAAAGATTGAGAGAAAAATGAACAGGGACCTGTGGTACAATACCAAAATATTTGGCATTTATGACACGAAAGTCTCAGAAGGAGATGAGAAATAGTCTGCAGGAAAAGAAAAATTGAGTAATAGTAGAAAACCTCCCAAATTTGACAAAAACCATAAACTTACAAATTAAAATAATTGAGCAAACCCCAAAAAGGAAACAAACGAATGAGGAAATGCACACCCAGACACACTATAACCAAATTCATGGAAACTAAAAACAAAGAAAAAATCTTGAAGACAGAGGGAAATGATGCATTACTTAGGGAAACAACTATTTCAATGGCTATAACTTTCTCATGGAAAGCACGGAGGCCAGAAAGAAGTGAACCATTTTTAAAGGGCTGAAAGAAAAGAACAGTCAACCCAGAATTCTCTTGTAAGGGAAAAGTTCCTGTAGAAATAATGGCAAAATAAAGTCATCCTCAATGAAGAAGAATTAAGAAATTGTTGCCAGCAGATCTACTCTAAAATAATCTCTAAAGAAAAAATTTCAGACAGAATACAACTATATTCTGTCTATATGAAACTCATTTCAAATGTAATGTTAAAGTTAAGATAAAGTGGAAGGATGGGAAAAGATATACCATGTGAACATTAATCAAAAGAACATTAATCAAATCAAAGTAGATGTTGGAGCAAAGAACATTACCAGGGATAAAGTACAACATGAAACAATCATAATAAAGTCAATTCATCAAGAAATCATGAAGAGGTTAAAATGTGTAAATTAATGTGTAAAATAAGTCATCACAATGGAACTTCAAAATATATGAACATTTTTACAGGACTGAAAAGAGTAGTATGCAAATCCACAATTATACATTAGATATATAATCTCTGCTCTCAGTAATTCAACTGCTGCTTTGCGTAATCAATAAAATTAGTGGACAGGAAGTCTGCAAGGATAGAGAAGAACTGAATAACAGCATCAATCAACTGGATTTTCTTTTTAATTCATCAAACACTCCAACCAATACAAAAGGATACACATTATTGTCAAGTGGACACAGAATGTTCACCAAGATAGAGTGTATTTTGGATTACAAAACAAAGTGAAAAATACAAAGTACTTTAAATAATACAGAATGTAATCTTTTACCATGCAGATTAAGCTAAAATTAACAGCGAAGATTACAGGAGACTCTCCAAATACTTGAAAATTAAATAACATGCTTTTAAATAATCCATGGTCAAACAAAAGTCTCAAGGGAATTAAG